>NW_010528598.1:0-11334 GCF_000687285.1 Phaethon lepturus | reverse complement strand
GACCCAGGCTGGAACAGTTCATGAAGAACTGCAGCCTGTGGGAAGGGCTCACATTGAAGAAGTTCGTGAACCGTCTCCCGTGAGAGGGACTCCACACTGGAGCAGGGGAAGAGTGTGAGTCCTCACCTTGAGAAGGAAGAAGCGGCAGAAAACAACTTGTGATGAACTGACCACAATGCCCATTCCCCATCCCCCTGGTGCTGCTCTGGGCAGGAGGTGGTAGAGAAATAGGGAGCAATGTTGTTCCTCTTCCAGGAAGAAGGGAGGAGTGGGGCAAAGGTGCTTTTTAAGATTTGGTTTTAGTTCTCATTATCTTACTCTGATTTTGATTGGCAATAAATTGAACTCATTTCCCCAAGCTGAGTCTGCTTTGCCCTTGATGATAACTGCTGAATGGTCTCTCCCTGTCCTTATCTTGACCCATAAGCTTCTCGTTATATTTTTCTCTCCCTTGTCCAGCTGAGGAGGGGGAGTGGTAGAGCGGCTTTGGCGGCATTCAGCCAAGGTCAACCCACCAGACATAGCCAGGCTAGAATGTAGAGTAAAATCGCACAATAGTTCTTCCAGTTTCACTGCACACAATGGAGAATAATCTACAGTCCAAAACCACAACACTAATAAGCTGAACAGCAGCTTATAGTCCATACAGAACCAAAAACCCCATTTCATTCTTTTCACTTTATTTCATTTTAAATTATTTTCTAAACTTAGTACAAACTCATAAATAGTTATATTTTTAATAATGGATATGCCATGAATAAATAGATATTTCAAAGATAAATAACTAGGTTTACAATGACAATTCAGTCTACTGAATGAAACACTAGTTGTCACTTATTCATCTGTTATCAAGATCAAAATTCAGTATTTCTTCTTTGCCTGTTTTGCTAGTAAAAAATTATTTTTTGTCATCTGGCTGCTTTAATATAAAAAAACCCATGAAAACTGCCTTTTACACACAAATGTGTCTCATTTATACATAAAACATTAGCTATAGAAGTATGGAAATTTACAGAGTTCCTTGTTATCATAATAGAGACTAAAAATATACCTCAAGGTTTACTCTTATAGTAAATATTTTAAGTACAAGTTTTTGATCCCATTAAAATGACCAAATTAGCTTTTCACCTCCTTTCTCCAAAAATATTGCTTTGGATCTGATACCAAATAAAGATTTTATTATATCAAAGTAGATTCCAGTGAACTAACAGTACTACACATTGGGAAATAAATCCAGACATATTTGTAACAAGGAGAAACATTCTGTAACAAATAAATTAAAACTGTTGTGTGAGAAAATGTAATTATAAACAATAAGTGCAAAACATTATAGATATATGAATAATAACGATTGAAACATCAAGTGATTAAACTATCTTTTGAGGTAAATTAACTTTTCCATTATAGTCAGAATCACAGTAACAACTCAGACTACAGAGCAACTGAGATTACAGAACTCTAGTTCTAGGTATAAATGAGATCTAAAGCAGTTTTAGGGTGAAAATAGATCAATTTAGGTGCCAATACTGTGAAAGAATCTTTCCTAATGAGAGACAAAAGCTTATAACGAAATTAAATATAACTCCAGTAAGAGGAAACAACAAATCTAGTACTCTTGGAAGATGAAGTAATTTATTGAGTTTACTGTAGTGATGGAAATGATAGAAATATTTGAAAACATAATTTGAGCTAAGCAGGATATTCACATTTTATGAGCTCCTAACTAAAGAATATTTCTTGTAAAAAACATTTCTAGGATTTCATTTATTGATGTTATTTAGTCTACAAGTAAAGGCTCCCAAATGATTTCTATGTTCTAACAATTTGCTCTTCAGAGTTTATTTTCTTAGGATAGTAAACACAATCTCTTAAGAAAACCAGGCAAAGCTGTTTCAATCTTAGCTCCGGAATAATGTACTATTTCAATTTACAATGAATTTATTTTGAAGATGTTTCTAAAATCTATTGGTTATGATTATTTTTTCTCTTCAGTGACTGAGTAGTTTTACTGAGAAAGCATGTTGCAACAGTGAACAGACTTCAGAGTCCCAGTAAAATAGTTTAAAATTATTTGCGTGACACCTAACAAAGTTTGCTTGTAAAAAATATGAGGTAGCCACTTCACTGGCTCTTATTTTGTATAACTTGAATAATTCAGTCCCCATTTAATCACATGAGAAGGGAGATTAAAATATACTGTTAAAATGTAATCTATCCCAGTGCCAGCTCACTCTCTTAATAAATTCCCTCTTCCTCATTTTTTGTGATTTTGACTGGACAAGGGTCCGATGAATTCTGTCTGAGCCTTTTGATTAGATTTTGGAAACTAGTTAAGATACTTGTGACTGACGATAGAACTCAAGAAGAAAATTCCAGATGGCTTTTCCATTTCACTCTTCTTTAGAACAAGTTAGGAGGGCTTAAATTCTCCCTTACAACCAAGAAGCTGCTACCACTGCAGCTGTTAATTTTGCTTCCTAGATAAAAGAGCTGAAATTAATTAGGAACCCTTACATATTATTTCCTTGTGGAACAATGAACGATTTGTACACTCGATTTGACATTGGTTTAGCATGAAACAAATGCTCTGATCGGGTTCTATTCTACTGCTCATCTTCTACCATCAGAGCCTCAAATTGCATTGCCAAAACTTGGGTGGAAAGGCACCTGGGGGACCCTCTAAGTTGTAAAACTTTCATAGACTTTGGTGAGAGCTCTGATGCATCAGGGTGAGCTGTGAGGGAAGGATCTAGGTGCAGGAACTAAATCTGTCTACATGAAATCAAGACTTTGCTCCTGCAAAACATGGTGCAGGAAATAAATGCATTTTTCTTCAGTTTTTGTTTCTTCATTTATTAGTTCTTTTTTCTGATTTATAATAATAGGTCTAGTTTTGGGAAAAGAAAATATCCTCAGTACCTTGCACTTAATGTATCTTTTTTATTGTCATACTGTTTAATTGTTTTACCCCACTTTAGAGAGTAGTCTGGAAGAACAGTGATTTCCTATACTAATTGAACTTCAATTTACTTTGAAGCATCTCTAGTATGTTATTATATATTTCTTTTAATTTTACTATAGGCCTCTCATAGGTTAATAATTTTGCAAAACCAAAATAATAATTTAGAATGTTTTTAGTCTACTTATACTTTCTTACATGAACAACAGCTTCTGGTGGAAAACAGCACCAATTGGTAGAAAAACACAATTTGTTTTGCTAAAGGAACTGAGAATAATTTGTGTGTGTATGTACTTTGGTAAATATCATGAAGAGGCATAATTACATTTGATCTTGAATACTTTCATAATGGCAATACAAATCCTGTCAGATTAACTAAGTCCTAAATTTTGATGACTCCTTAAAGTGAAGATTAAAAATGTCATAGTCTTAATATATTATGAAGCATTGCACTGATTTGCATTGCTACAGGGCTTTGAAATAACCTGAGAAAAATTAATCTGAAAATTGGCTCATCACTTTTATCAACATAAGATTATAAATCACAGAATGCTTTGTCAAATTCTTTAACACACTTATTGCACACATTTATTTAGAATAAGTTTGTTTGATTCCTAACATATGGAGATACAGTACTGAAGCATCACATTTTAACACTAGCCAAAGAATACTATGCTGACCTTCTAATAGCTCTCATCTGCAGATATTCACAATGTAGTTTTAAGACTGTGGATAAATTAACTAATTTGTTTAGAAGTCAGAAATCAATAGAGAGTAATTCGTTACACAAATTTGTAAAATATCTGGTTAAAACCTCTGTGTTAATAATTGATGTGCTGAGCTCCAAGGCATTATGAAGTAAATCAGCTGTACATTATTTAAACGATCTCTACAGAAAACATCTATAAGGATAGCGTAGGCAAGAAATGCTATAAGAATGTCTACCAGTAAGACAGTCAGGGTTTCACCCAAAGAAAGGAACTTGAAATGGTGCCAAGAGTAAATGAAAAGCTTTGATGACCAAATATTTCAATAACTTTCTTTATCTAATTTGGAAAATAAATCTTGGGTTTGATTCAGATATTTCAATTACTACTATGGTATTAGATGAACTTAAGTTTCCAAACCACTCTGAAAAATTTGTGAATAACATTTTTTGAAAAGAGTTATTTGGGTCAGTGTCCTGGTTTCAGCTGGAATAGAGTTAATGTTCTCCCTGATAGCTGGTACAGTGCTGTGTTTTGGATTTGAGATGAAAAAATGTTGATAACATATCGATGTTTTTAGTTGTTACTGAGCATTCAAGGACTTTTTACCTTCCCATGCTCTGGCATGCCAGTGAGAAGGCTGGGGGTGCGGGGGAAGCTGGGAGGGGACACAGCCAGGACAGCTGGCCAAATTGGCCAAAGGGATATTCCATACCATACGATGTCATGCTCAGCATATAAACTGGGGGACTTGGCTATGGAGGGGCTGTGGCTCAGGAACTAACTGGACATCAGTCAGCAGATGGGGAGCAATTGTTCTGCACATCACTTGTTTTGTACATTCTTCTATCATTATTATTACCATTATTATAATTATTTTTTTTTTTTTTTCCCCTGACCTATTAAACTGTCTTTATCTCAACCTACAGGTTCTACATTTTTCTTTTCTGATTCTCTCCCACATCCTGCTGGCAGGGAGAGAAGGGTGAGTGAGCGGCTGTGTGGCTTTGGCTACCTGCTGGGTAACCACAACAGTCAGATAACAGTCAGTTTGAGGACTTACAATTATTCATTTTCTACCAGTTACATGTCCAACTTATTAAGCAACTACTCTTTATTAAATTATTTATTGATTCTGTAAATCTTTCCATTGGTATCAAATGAGTGACTAAATAATTTGAATAATGATGGGCTGATTCATGTGAATACATGCCTATTTAACTATGATTTCATTCTCTGATTTAGACCACAGTGGAAGTATCACAAGAACCATTTGTCTTACATGGATCTGTTATCTCCTTCCTCAAGATGAGTGTTGGTGCAATATTTTAAGGTAATTTGCATGACTAACATTGGTGCTGATTGATTTTGGGTTCAATGGCAATACTATGCCTGAATGACCCCTTGTCACATCATTGATCTAACTTCAGTCAAAACTTTCAAAACTATTAATTTCTCATTTTTTTCAACACTACTTAAAAACTAATTTCATAGTCAGAAAGAGATGAGACAGCATCATGACTGCAGTGACTTAAAGTCATCGATAAATTTGAATAGTCAAAATTAATTGCCTGTTTCAGATGTTTTGAAGAAAAGTATGTATTTGCTTGAGATTGTTCAAATAGAAAATGATTCTTTTAAAGCTCCTAGACCATACATGAATACACAGATATTTTGATAAACAGGTGCAAATTATGCATCTTTCTGTAAGAATTTGTACATGTTCTTAGTATTGTATTCATACTGTAAAATTTACAATACAACTAAGCACCACACAGCCACTTGCTCACTCCCTCATGGTGGGACGGGGGAGAGAATTGGGAGGGTAAAAGTGAGAAAACTCATGGTTTGAGATAAAGACAGTTTAATAGGTAAAACCAAAGATGCGCATGCAAGCAAAGCAAAACAAGGAATTCATTCACTGCTCTCCATGGGCAGGCAGGAGTTCAGCCATCTCCAGGGAAGCTCCAGGGCTCCATCATGCGTAACAGGTTCTTGGGAAGACAGACGCCATAACTCCGAATGTCCCTCCACATCTTCCTTCTTCTTCATCCCAGCTTTATATACTGAGCATGACGTCATATGGTATGGAATATCCCTTTGGCCAGGCTGGGTCAGCTGTCCTGGCTGTGTCCCCTCCCAGCTTTTCCCCTCTCCAGCTGTGCTAGCAGGCCAGCACAAGAAGCTGGACTGTCCTTGACTGCTTAGCAACAGCTCAAAACATCAGCACATTATCAACATTTTCTCATCCCAAATCCAAAACACAGCCTCACACTGGCTTCTGTGAAGAAAATTAACTCTACCCTGGCTGAAACCAGGACAGGTATAAAAGATAAATATTATCATTTTACATACATCTGAAAATAACAATAAAGAATTACATCTAAAACTTTGTGGTTGTTTCAGAGCAGACAAAAAAGTTTTATTATTCTTATGCCTGTTTCTCCCTGGGTGGTCTGTAAAATGAAATGCAGTAATGTTTAAAAAAAGTAATATCAGATGTTACTTGGCATCTTTTCTATTCCTTCCTCTTCCTTTATGGCCTTTGTAGGTTCCTGTGCCTAAGTAAAAATGGATCTTCTGCAAGTTTCACTTTCAGTATCATCTCAGTCACAAGGTATAATCCTTAAAGATGGAGATCTGTTGCCTGAAAAATGAAAAATAAAAAGAAAGAGACAACTAACTTAAAGGCAATGACAGGATCACAGATCTATCAGAGGATAACTACCCCAAAGCTGAATTTATGAACCATCCCTAATAAGAACATGTATTAAATGTATTCTTTATTTTAAGCATATGCTTTGAAATCATTGCCATCAAAGTCATGTGGCTCTGAACAGGGACTTGATGACCTCATGTAATTGGGGGTCAAGAAAACAGGTGGTAAAAGATTAGGCTTTACATTAACAGATGAAAACGTGGCAAAATGGAATTTATCAGTAGCACAAGAACAGAAGCAAAATAAATTCAGAAAAAACAAATTCCAACTAAATTTCCAAAGAATTTGTGTTTAAAGATGGTAGAAAAATACTTCAATTTCTGTTCTAGAAGATGACAGGAAGTTACTCAGATCCCTGGTGACATGAAAGTGTTGAGTACTGCAACAGAAATGCTACCTGTGGTAATCCACAGTTGTTCCCTAAACCAGCAATTTTTATGGCTATTGTTTGGTTTTGCTTGCTTCATCCTAGACTTGACACATGCAGAAGTTAGTCCAGACAACTCAGATCTGGGATATGCTCATTCTGTTTTGTTTTCAGTATTATGAATACTATAGTGTTTCATTTCAATTTTCCAATACTAAATTTATAGGTATATGAAATTGCATTGCTGGGGGAAAAAAACCCAAACAAAACCAAAAACAAACCCAAAGAAGACTAGTTCCTTTCAAAGAACAATGCATTTTAGCTTCATATTCTATTTTTTATATATTTCATGTATCCATGAAATGAAAAGATTTTTTTTTTTTTTTCAGACACAAAACTGACACTTAACTGGAAAAATCTATCATCCTATGCTCATTCTGGGAATATGGGTTTTAAATTGCACCCAGATGGGCTAGTGTTACAGTCTCACAAACATTACGATCATCATCACCATCAATCGCTTCTATTCTTATACAGTATTCTTAGAGTTTTATTTTTGTTATTTGATTTTTAATATATTTATCATTTTCAGATGAAAGATACAATGCAATTAAATAATAGTTAATATAAACAAGAAAAAAACTGGTAACATTTGTTATGAGAAACAATTCATTTTTCAAGTCACCACAGGAAATATTACATCAAGGTAGTAATTAGATTTAGGAAATTTAGTTAAACCCTGTTACTGGAAAGCTCAAGAAGCATTTGATAACATAACAGGTAACAGCAAGGATGTTTTTAGTATAATTCAGTCTTCTGTTAAGACCTAACATAAAGGCCTATGTTAGAATAGGCCTAAGACAGAATATGAGAAAACTTGTAAGTATGCAAAAAGGACCTTAATGACTTCTCAGCCTCCCACATTAAGTTCGTTAATGTTACTTTATCCAAACTTGTCCTGTTCGAGCACGCTTTTGCTCACTGCACATGGATGGTGTCAGCACTAGCTTCCACATTAAGTTTCTAGTTCAAATCAAGAGTTGCTGTTCAACTCCTTTCTCTTATCCTATGCCTACCATCTAAATTATACATTAATCATGCTGCCTTTTTTTTCAATGTTTGTGAGATCTTTTTTCTCTAACTCTGCCAAGTTAATATCATCTCCTATATCAGATTCCTAGTTATTTTGTAACCACATCCTTCCTCTGTTGATTCACTACAAAATTTCTAAGTTTACTTACTATCCATATCATTGTGAATGCATTCCATTTTATTAGATTTCCTGTTTAGTTGTATATTTCTTGTTTCTTGTCTTCACACCCAAATCCTTTTCAGTGTTACCACTCCCATGCATCTGCCCATCTCACATCATTTTTTTCTCCATCACTGTGTTCCACCTCACCTAGCTTTTTCTGAATATTTCTGACTTTTTCTTCACAGAATCACAGAATCATTAAGGTTGGAAAGGACCTTCAAAATCATCAAGTCCAACCGTTAACCCAACACCACCATACCCCCTAAACCATGTCCTGAAGTGCCACATCCACACGTTTTTTGAATATTTCCAGTGATGGTGACTCCACCACCTCCCTTGGCAGCCTGTTCCAATGCTTGACCTCCCTCTCGGTGAAGAAATTTTTCCTAATATCCAATCTAAAGCTCCCCTGTCGCAAATTGAGGCCATTTCCTCTCGTCCTATCACTAGGTACTTGGGAGAAGAGACCAACACCCACCCCACCACAACCCCCTTTCAGGTAGTTGTAGAGAGTGATAAGGTCTCCCCTCAGCCTCCTCTTCTCCAGACTCAACAACCCCAGTTCCGTCAGCTGCTCCTCATAAGACTTGTGCTCCAGATCCCTCACCAGTTTTGTTGCCCTTCTTTGGACATGCTCGAGCACCTCAGCACCCTTCTTGTAGTGAGGGGCCCAAAACTGAACACAGTATTAGAGGCGTGATCTCACCAGTGCTGCATACGGGGGTACAATCACTTCCCTACTCCTGCTGGCCACACTATTTCTGATATAGACCAGGACGCTTGTTTAGACATCTCTGTGCTTTCTTACCTATTGCTTTTAAAAAATTAATTAATTTCTTCAACAAATTCGTATTTCAACTGTCTTCTTTTTAGACCAGTTGTCAATAGGTAGATGGAGAGAAGATCTGGAACAACTGTCATGCTCCTCTGTGAAACAATTACAGATGTTTTGTCATTTGTTCTTTGCATATCAAATCCAGCATCAAGGAAACGTACAGGTACAACAGCTTCCACATTGTTTGTCTACAGTATTCATGGACTTTAGCTCAGTGACTCTATTCATTAATTTTTTACATAATTTTGTCCTAATCTGGCACATTTTAATCCAGTCAAGAAATTAAATTTGCCTGCTCCTACTGAGACTGCAGATGTGTCTGGCCACTCGAAATGCTTTAGTGAACGGGTTAGATTGAACTTCCATTAGAAGAAAGATAAGAAAAAGCTGCCCACACTTGCTGGCTCTAGTCTTGGCTAGAAGCTTTTTTCACAGCTAAGACATATCCACCACCTATGAATTAAGGAGATCACGGGTCCCCATGAAATATTCTGTTTTGCTCCATTTCATTGGTGAGGTTTTTAACTTAAATAAGAAAAAAAAAATCCCCCGCCACCAGAGGACAAAAGTCCACATCATTGATATCAACAGAAGCACCTCTTTTATAAGAAATAAGTGACTACCACTTCTCCACAGGAAATGGTGTCTGCTCCATTCCTCTTCTTAGTGTAATAGTAGAGGAACAGGAGGCTTAAACAAGTTGCTTTACACCATGGTTGGAGAAAAGCAAGAAATATTTGCACAAAAAGTCATCTGTTGCAGAAGAGAGTCAACTATGCTAGATATAATTCCACTAGTATGAGGCCCTTTGAGAAAGTGCTCCTCTCTTCACAAGGTTGAAAGTCCATCAGATAAGTTTAAACTACATGTAGTAAGAGCTGAGGCATTGTCTTTTACATCAGAATGAACTGAAATAGATAATGGGAAAGAGTAGCTGACAATAATACATCTTACATTGCTGTCCCATTTTACAAATACATCAGCTGTATTCAACACTGTGGTAACTTTTCAGACTAGTTATTTCTGGTTTAAAATCATTTGCTTGGTGTAACCAGCACCAGGGCACAGAAAGGTTAGTCCATGAAAGAAGAGTGCATTATGATGTAAACTCAGTTACAGTAAGAGAATAATCAAAAATAGTGCTAGAGGACTTTCAAACTGTGAAAAGGGATTCCATCCAGGCTTTATCCAGAACAATGCCAAAATATGTGTTTCTACAGAAATGAATGATTAATTTCTTATTCCATGAACTATAAGCCTATTTTTAATGTAGTTTCCAATTATATTTTAAATGCACTGAATATTTACATAGATCATGCTGTACTGGATCAATGCAAAAAAAACCTCAACTGAAAAACCAACCTAAATCCTCACTTGGAACATACTTAAATTAAAAAGAGATTTTAAAAAATGAATCTTTTACTTAATGGAACACAGTACACTAATGAACATTCTAATCAACACCAGAAAGGCCATTTATTTAGAGGAAGGAGAAAGGTTAGTTATATTAGGGACCAGCAAAATATTTTTGTACTAATTAATAGTATTTCTATGTGTTTCCATATAGGATGATCATCTTGTTAGTTGGAAAAAATGTGTTGATTACATAATGGATGTATAAAGTTGATCTAATATCTGTAGAATTTGTACCTTCTGTAAACTTACTAGTCCAATAGTCCAAAATGTACATCTTTATATATGGCACAGAGATTAAATGCATCTGAAAAGAAGCTCTTGTGAAGGATTCTTTACACAGAATGAGAGAATAAAGTTTCCTGTTGTTGTGGTTTAACCCCAGCCGGCAACTAAGCACCACGCAGCCACTCACTCACTCCCCATCCCACAGTGGGTCGGGGGAGAGAATTAGGAAAAAAAAACCTCGTGGGTTGAGATAAACACGGTTTAATAGGACAGAAAGAAAGAAGGAAACAACGATGATAATACCAACAAAGGAATGTACAAGAACAAGTGATGCCCAATACAGCGATTGCTCACCACCCAGTGATCAACAGCCCGTCGCCGAGCAGCGATTTCCGCCCCCCGGCCAACTCCAGTTTATGTACTGGGCATGACGTCGTATGGTAGGGAATATCTCTTTGGCCAGTCTGGGTCAGGTGTGCCGGCTGTGTCCCCTCCCAGCTTCCCGTGCATCCCCAGCCTCCTCGCTGGCAGGCCAGCACAAGAAGCTGGATCGTCATTGACTGCTCAGCAACAACCCAAAACATCAGCACATTATGAACAGTTTCTCATCCCAAATCCAAAACACAGTCTCACACCGGCTTCTGTGAAGAAAACCAGCTCTATCCTAGCTGAAACCAGGGCAATGCTGTACCCGCGCGACACAGCTTGGGAACCTGCAGAGCCCCACCTGGGTTGTCCAATGGTTGCCCAAATGGATTTGCTGGCGGTTTTTTTGTTGGAGTTTTTTTTGTTGGCAGCAGCGCTTGGTGGCCGACAGCCTGCTCCCCATGCCTTCAGCCATGAGGCGGCAT
>NW_010528597.1:7847-21299 GCF_000687285.1 Phaethon lepturus | reverse complement strand
CAGGTGTGTCGGGGGTGTTTCTCCGTCCATAAACCTGTTTTTACCGCTGGGAGGGCAAAGTCCCTTGATGCCAGTCTGCGTGTGGGCATGGCGTTTGCCGAGGCAACTGCAGGAATGTAGCGCATGGCTTTCGGTAGAGGCCTCCTTGGAGGGGGCGGCTGGCTTTGCTAGGTCTGCCTTCACTGTGTCTTATTTTTCAGTTGCAGCTGTGTTTTGGTCCCTTTGCTCTTGAGCATTAGGCCTGGTCATGCAAAGCCCCAAATACGTAAGTGGCAAGGCAGGTGTGTCGCTTCATTCCTCTGGAGCCACTCCTCTTGTCTGGCAGATTTCAGCTCCATCGCCAAGCGTGGCTGGGCTGGGCTTTCGGCTTCAGCCTCATCTCTGAGGATGAGTTGTCTGTTGGATGTTATTTCATGCTGTTTCTAGGTGCTCTCCCTAAACCGCTGTGCTTTGGGTCTTTTTCTTTTCTTTTTTTTTGGGTCATTGTTGGACTCTTGTTGGAAATCTCATTAGCAGAACTAAAAGCAGTCTTTATCACAGCTGTCCACAACCATTTGTAGACTTACTGGAGAATATTTGCATTTGAAATTACTTTTAAAATGCTGGTTTGCGCACTACCTACGCACAGACTAGAAAACATATGTCTCGAGCTACACTTTAGAAGCAAAACCTGATTTTATGGGTATTCTTTATACCACTCCAGTGGGTAAAACACTCGTAGGACTTGGCATTGTGCTTCTAATTCAGTTCTTGATACTTGGCAGTATTCTGAGAACCTGAAGGGGAAGTGATCTGACGAGGAGAATGTTACCAATGTCACTGAATCTCTTGATTAAATACTTCTTTCATATGAAAAACATGATAACAGAGTTACCGTGAGTTGCTGTAGCTGTAAGCAAGAGCGAGTAGGGGCTATCGGCCACGTTCTGCAATAGTCTTGTCATTCTCCCAGTATTGATCAATTTTATGTGTTTAGATGTAAAATCGTAACAATGGGTTGTTCAGAATATACCTGTGCTGGATAACACAGGCTATGAAAAGCTTAATGTTCCATTGCTTACCTGGCTTTCTGTTTAATAATGGGTTAAATTCAGGGTCGCAGTCCTCATCATCAGCATTTCCAGAAAGTTTGGTACAAGAAGGATGTTCAAACCTGCAAGTGACAACTTCGAAAGCTGACTGAATTTCACTAGCGATCAACAAGAATAAAAAGCATAAAAGAAGAAATACCCTTTCTTGTAGGAAATCCTTATTTCCTTGTAGAAAGGAGGGTGGTTGGTTTCTTGGTGAAGTAAAGCTTTGTCAAGTTGCCATGGAACTGGGGTAGTCCTGAGCAGTGAATTCTGGGCAATGGGCTTAAATGGAGTATTTGCAGGCAGCAATTTTTGCAATGCTTGTAGATTTTTTTTTTTCCAATAGCTCATAAATAATTACAAACTGATTTTTCAGACATGCTGTGAAATTTTAATATGACTGTTCTATTTTTTTTATTTGTTCCTGCAAAAATCCTGGTAATCTCTTTGGAAAGTATTTCTAAGAGAGTTTAACATAAGTCAGGAATTTGCCTAGCTGGTGGAGGTGTTCCACTTTCCTAACGTGCTTTGTTTTTTTCTTGTACTTATGAGGAGGGGAGTGTATCTTTATTTTTCGAGTTACCTTATCCTGAAAACTTCAGGAGGTGATAAAAGGTACCTTGCATACTCTTTTAAGATGATTGGCACACTCCCAAACTCGAGGGAAGATGGAATCTGTAGTCCTTGGGACATCCTTGAGGGGCAGAGGTTTGGAAGTGCTGTTTCACACTGTATAAACAAGATAACGAATTTGTAGCTCTAGAAACAAATTTTTTCTTTCCAAATTTGTAAGAAGGCATTTTAAACAGCCTGGATCAGCTTCAAATATAGGTACTTTCCTCTAAATTAATTCAGTTGGCTGTACTTTTCAACTGAATCTATTTCTAACTGACAGGAAATAAATCAGTTAAATGTTGATGTGCGTGTGGGTAACGTCACTGTGGCTTAGGTACTTTTTACTTTTCCTGCATTAAAAAAGTTCTCTCAATGTACTTTGAGTTACAGTTTAATCCGGAGTGACATGAATTAAACTCCTCAATATATTCTGGCATTTCTGTTTGGCCAGACCCAGTATAATACTTTCAAGACACGGTGCCTGATTTCTTGTTGGCATATGGAACAAAAAAGTCTCAAGCCATTGCTATGTGACTTTTGGAAACTAGCATTTCTTTGACTGATGGTTAAAACACTTATAAGTGTGGTGTCTTCTTAATGCGCTTGGGAGACATAAAGAAGGTAAAATACTGATTTTTCAGTACTGCACCGGGTTTTGCTTAGTTTGAGACAGCTGTTGTTTTAAGAGGGCACTACTGAAATCAGATTAGTGAAATGACCTGTATGAAACAAAATACTGACTTCTGAAGGCTGTTTTCCTGCAGTTCATGGCCATGGTTTCACTTGCAACCCAGCTACGCAAATAATTGCACCAGCACCGATGTATGTGGTGGCAAATCGTGGAAGAAGTTGAGGAGACTGTATTTAGGAACTTTGTAAGTTAGCATTTCCTACTGAACTGGGGCGTGAAACTGCATTTCCTGATACCAGCTCGTGTGTAATATATTAACAGTCGTAACGTAGCTTTGTCTGTAATAATTCTGTGCGCTACGTGGGACCATAGCTTCTTGTCAGATGATGGGTTCTAATTCTGTTTTCAGTTCTCTACAGTTCAAATTCTGGGCCTTAGTATTAATGTGAACTGAAAAGGAAACCCTACAGCTTAGGCAAGTCATGTATATGAGAGGAGCTATATAAAATTGTTTTGATTGCTTCAAATGTTTTCCTGTTCTCTGTTGAGAGCTCAGTGGTTTAAAAACTGCTTCCTTTGCAGAGGACCATATTTACAAAAAGGTATTATCAAGTCTTTTTTTTACTGCAACATTGTTTTCATAACGTTGTCTTTAATTTTGTCTTTGTTTAATCAAATTAGAGAAGTTTTACCAAGATGACTGTCTGCATTTTTTGCTACTCAACATTTTATTTAAGACTGAATTATTGTCTCCTGAGAGTGATTAATTAGGCTAGTGCATATTTATTGGCCTTCTGACAGAATTTGGTTTCATTCGCAGTAGTCGAGTCCTCTGGTGGTCGTCTTCACTGCTTTTGCAAAAGCTTGTAAAACATATATTTTTGCTCCATTGAGATAAGGAGAGTTTCAGAACTATAATTGATTGTGGATATTGGAGAGGTATGATAGTTTTTTTAACACATGCAAAATACATTTCTTAAGGTTTTGTTTAAAAATAGAATAAAGGCGGTGAAACATGTTCTTTGGCCTCCGCAGCCCTAGATACAAGGATCTAAGCAAATAACTGTCTCAAACAACTAAAATGTATAATTTTGTTGGCTGATTCAAACAACTGATGTCATTGCAGAAGAGGGAAGAATTTGGGCATTAATCTGTGAACGCGAGGTGATAATTGATGGCATCTTTAAACTCCACATACTCTAGAATGCTTATCCTGTTTACCTAGTTACTTTATGACCACGAGAGTGCAGATTGCCCTATCTGCCCAGAACTTCAGGGCTCACATGGAAACGTGTCACCAAATGACTTGGTGTTCTGCTCAAATCCAAATTATAGTTTCAGCTTTCAGTAATCTTGCCAAATGTGTACATTTGGCACAGAAATATTTATGAGCTGCTTACCAACCTATCCTCTTTGTTATTCCTTCATATTAAATGTTTTTCAACACGCAATTCTGTCATTGGAGAATAATAGGTCAGAGAAGTATTTCAGGTTTGAAAAATGACTTATTTTGTCTACTAGAGGTACTGGCCAGCATTTGGAAGGCTGGTTTCTGCTATCTGCCCCCAACCCATTCTGAAAAGTTGTCGTAAGAACAGGCTGTTCCTGTTTAAGGTAAATTTCGACCTGGCGTCTCTGTAATCAGCTGTCTGTGGCAGCTTCCTTGTCTGTAATGGATTGAGTTGGAGTTCTGTTGTCATTTCTCTATAGTTTATCTGACATAGTACTTTTTCTTTCACAGAGGAGAAGAAAAAACTGGTTCGAGAGTTTGATGAGAAACAGCGTGAAGCAAATGAAACGGTACGCATCAGTCTAGGCTTCTGGCCTTTCTGCCTGGTTGAAATATTGAGGCCTTAAGAAGAACAGTACTTCCAAATTTTACTTTCTTTATGGGTCCTATTCTGGCAGGCAGATGTTCTAATTTTTGAATGTTTGATTAATTGATCTGGTAGGTGTGTCTGTGTTTGTAAAGACAATTGTATGTATCTGTATACAGCTAAAGATAGAGACAAATATTACATGCTTTTTGGGGGATTTTTTTGAGTGCTCGGTTTGGATATTGCCTTCCCTCTGAACAAAGGATGGTACTAGAGACGCAATTAAAATTGCAAGAGATTGTAAGGAGGGCATGTAGAGAATCTGCCACCTCTTTTTTTCCCCTCTACTGTCTTTTCTCATGTTGGTCTTAACCCATCTGATCTTTCTACAATAGTCTGATGGTTAAATATCAGGGACCTTGAATATTTGAAACCTCTATTGTATCGACTTCCTGGACAGCAGGTGACATGGAACAGCGCACAAAAAAACACCACGTGACTTGTGGTTTTTGAGCAAGACACTATGCATTAAGCTTTCTTTTCATATTAATGTGCTATTTGTTAGGATGTTTTTGAGGCACAGCTGAATGTGATGCTTTGTTCCTCTAACTTAGGGTTTTCTTGAAGTTTGTCTGTGTAGGTGATGTATGAGCTGTAGAGCTCATATTGCGAGAGAGCTCATATTGGTGGACGGCTCTAAGTGCAGTGAATTTGTAACAACTGTCACTAAAAGTTGATGTGAAAATTCAGGCATCCAAAATCCCAGGGTTTACAAATCCTAGCTCAGATTGGATTGCCAGGCCCAGATGTTCAGAGTGTGATTTAGTGGCATGCCTACCAATAGACCTCTGTTGCACAGGTATGATGAGAAGCTGACACCCATCCTATAAATGTTTAAACAATACGGAAGTGAGAACTGCAAATTCTGAAGCTAGAGAGTGATGTTTCAGAAAAAAATCAAGCATTTAAGCTTGGCAGTTGTGTTGTTGTTTTTGTTTTTTTTCTTGAGGTATTGTGTATTTGAAAATCCATATGTGCTCAACACCATTAGGCAGAATGGTGTACTCCATACTAGATGAGGGGTGGAGGATTTGGGGTTAATCCCCCTTGCCCAATCTCATTAAAACATGTGAGTCCCTTCATCTGGTGGCGAGTTTTGAGTACAGCTGCTCCTAAGAATAGATTTAGTGCTTTAAAAAATAAACACATTTTCTTTTGTTAAAGCTGCGGGAAATGGAGGAAGAACTGAAGTACGCTCCTCTGCCTTTCCGCAATCAAATGATGAGCAAAATCCGGGCGTACAGAAGAGACCTTTCCATGTTCCAGAGAGAGATGAGAAGCACAGATTTGGGATTGGGCCCTTCAAGTCAAGGCGATATAAAATATGGAATCTTCTCCACAGAAAATGAACAGAGTGTGAGAATTAGATATGAATTTTATTTAACATTGCTGATTGTTTAAAAATACTATTCCAGATGTATTATTTATAGTGTTTCTACTTTAATTCACTTAGCTTCTGTGCTTGTATAACTCCCTGTATGTCTCTCTGCATGTAACATTAATATCTCAGGGAGGAGAAAGAACACCTGGAACTCAAAGGAGATCTTTTCTGTTCTAAAACAAAGATATGAGTATAATCAAAGCGGAACTCCTTGAATGCCATGCGGTTAGTAACTTACACACCATTCTGTACTGAAATGCTTTATTTAATTATTCCCCTACTGCAGTGAAAACACAAAAGTATGCTACTGACAGAGAAGAAAAGTTAACTGATCTAGTTGTAGTCGCCAAAACTAGCACAGTGGGTGAATCATGCACTGTACAGTTTCTTTGTTAGAATTCTCTTTGAAGCAATCTCAGTGTAAATAATTTCAAGAAAATGTAAGAAGTCACCATCTAGCACTTTATTCACTATGAATGTGCTGCTACAACACAAGAAATACAGATATGCTTGGTTTTACCTGAGCTGGTGAGACTGAATCTGCTTATTATCTTCCAAGTGCTGTCATCTGTTACAGAAAGTTCATGGAAATGGGTTTTTTGTTTGTCTGCCTCAGATAAGGAAGCTTTGAGGGAGGTGTCTCATTCTGCAGTAGCTTGGTAACTTTTTGCATTTGATTCCTCTTGAATGGTGCCTCTAAAACCTGAGAGCAGCACGGTAGGTTACAGTTCCCGAAGCTTAAGAAAATACTTTATTTTGAGGTACCTTTTGACCCCAAGGTCAGCAAACATTCCTTACCCTCTAGCCAAGGCTACTGGCATGAAAAGAGGATCTTTGTTACTTAGCAGTCCATCTGTTAGTGCTGTTTGTTCCTAATCCTTTTGACTGTAAACTCCTACTGATCTCCCTGGCAACCAACTGTGAAGTCACAGATAAGACTGAATTTAGATACAAATGGAAAGAGAAGTTAGCATCTGGAAAGCAGAGATATTATTTTCATGTAAATGTTCTTTGATGGAAAAGTAAATTGCTGAAAAGACAGGTTTTTTGTAAGTGTTTTAACTCTTTAGCTGTGTGTCCTCCTTTTTCAAGGTTTAACCAGATTTGGCCATAATCTTACAACGTGAACAAGAACTCTAAAAATTAACCGGGCCACATCAGTTAACGAGAAGCACGTACAGCTAATACAAATGGGTGGCCTGTGGAGCCACATCCTAACTTTTTAATATGTCAGAAGCCTAATGCCTTCGTCTTCATGCTTAACGGTTAAGCATATGTTATTTTTCAGACTAATCTGCAGTCACAGAGGGTGCTGCTTCTCCAGGGAACAGACAGCCTGAACCGAGCCAGTCAGAGCATTGAGCGCTCGCACCGAATTGCGGCCGAAACAGATCAGGTTGGCACCGATATCATTGAAGAACTCGGGGAGCAGCGGGAGCAACTGGAACGCACCAAGAGCAGAGTAAGCAGAGAAGCTGTGGGCTTTGTATTGAAACAACCTGGTGTTAGCCTAGAGGGAACTGTATGCCAGTAATTACTCTCAGAGACCTCCCTACACATGGTAATGCAATTGATGCTTCTGCAGACCAGATCCGGGCTGCCACATTTCTGTGCTGTGCTCACAAAAGGAAAATAATTACTGTAGAAGGGCCCAAAGCATGATGGCCAAATGCCTGCTGCTGTGTCTGTGTGAGATTATCTGTTAAGACCAATTACAGATTTTTAAAAATGATAAGGACTTGTCCACCATTAGATGACTAGTAAAGGCTTAGATTTGGGAGTCAGTTAGCAAGTTCTTCTAATGAAACGTAATGTAATAGGAGCTTAATTACTTAACCTACAAATATCAGAAGGTTAGTAATTAGCTAAGGAGGAAGAAAGTGGTGTCAGACAAGATGCCTGTTCCTTGTCCTTGGGTCCAGAAGCTCTGCTTCTACGGTGGAAGCTTCAAAAAGTAGTTAATTTGTTTTGTTTCCACACATATGCAAAACCGAGAATTTGGAAGTAACAAACCAATGGGATTTTCTGTGTTTACAAGAGATCCCGAGTGTGAAGCTGTTAGGTGAGTGACTTGCAGGGGAACGCTGAGTTGGGCAAGTAAGCACGCTTGGCTAAAACAAAAAGCATACCCCTTTTCCTGGAAGTTATCCCTAGCCATTGCAGCACAACCTGTAGCTTTTTCAAGTAGTTTTTCGATTTCAGGCAGATTTTGATTTGCCCTGCTCCCAAATTTGGGTTGGAGAGCAGGAAAGGAAATGTGTTCTTAAGGTTTGTAGGTATAGATTTTATCTGTTCTTTTTCTAATAAAAAATATTACAGTCCTTCAAGCATGACAGTCTATCCCCAGGTTGTTCCTGAAGCTGTGACTTCTATTGTGAGCCTCTTGGGCGTTGCATTGCTGAATTGCATTAACCACACATTCCAACTAGAAGCAGACTTTCTTCTTGCTTGGTCTTTCATAGCAAAGACTGGCAATCTGTTATGCTTTGAATGGACTTCGTAGTTTTCTTCCCAGCTTGGTCCAGTCCATCTCAGTGCAAAGTAACGTACCTGCGGGGCCAGTTTTGCAGCTGAGGGCAATAGCTTAAACTGCAGAGGAATTGTGCAGGCAGGTGTCTGTGCTGGTAAGTGACCTGGCTTACCTTACGCTTCCCTTGAAGGTTTGGAAGTGGAATAGCGAAATAGGTTACCTGGAGACCGCCAGTGGCCACGAGTCCTGACTGTTTGGGAGACAACAGCTGTTTTAGTTGTCCGTAACCTCACTTCCTTACGTGGTTCTTAATCTGACTGAGAAACACTTGACAGTTCATTTCTGACCATTACAAAGCTGAAATGGATTATCTATTAACAGGTCAGAGCTAAATCAGATCCGGTGGGTCACCTAGACCTGTCAGGGCAACACGGTTCTTTCTTTGCTAGGAATTGAACAGCATTTCAAAGGGTTCCAGACATGCACTGGGGAGGAGGCGTTGGTATGGTTTTCTTCTGGTGTCAACAACTAGAATAATGAAAATAAATTTAATGAAAGGAGCTACTACCAACTTTCTGGTATTTGTTTTTGAGTAATTAACTTGAGTAATTAATTAATTAATTTGAGTAATTAATTTCTGGTATTTGCCCCTTCAGATTAACTGAAGGGGCAGAAACTGATCCTAAATTGTGTACCTTTGTATGTATCTAAGGGAAAGTATACATTAAAGTCTTGTTTCCTCCTTAGAAAGGAGACAGTGCTTCCAGCTTGGATCATGCATGGAGAACAAAGCAGTCACTGAATTTTGAGAATATATGGTTAGCTTCTGTCCTGTTATTAATTGCCACATTTCAACAGTAGCTACTTCCTGGTGTATCTTTACAGAGTTGCTGTGTACTCGTTCAGCTGACAGATCACTTTTGTTTCTTATTAGTTGGTGAATACAAGTGAGAACTTGAGCAAGAGTCGCAAGATTCTACGTTCTATGTCCAGGAGGTAAGTAGCGTGGCTGACTTAAGAGTGGCACTTGGCATCGTTGGCTGCTGGTTTCATGCACAAAATAAGGAACAGAGCGTCAGCTGGAACTGCAGGGAGGCTTTAGGGAACATGTAAACAGAATGTGTGCCCACATGCAGATGCCAATTTGTGTTTTCTCCTCTCTGGGAATGACGTAATGATGCTACTGAATTTGCACTGGTCATTTAGGCTAATACAGGGTCTCTCACCATCTCGCATGGTAAATTATGGTGAGGACAGAAGCAAGTTACAGCGGGATGGTAATGGTAACTTTAGATGCAACTACTTGTTATTCAGGTTGGAAAAAGCTATGCCATAAATCACTGCCGCGTTAAGTAAGTTAGTTAGCCGTCTGATGACACAGACAAATCTCTTTAGCCTGTAGTAATGCCGAAGAGTAGCTAGGCTGTCATATGAGAAACTCTGGGCCTGACCATACACTTCTTTTGATGACTAAAGCTTTGGCTGCTTAAGTGTATTTACAGTTTCTTTACTACAGGGTTTAAGCATCCTTATAAATCAGTTCATGGCAGAAGTTTCCAGTAGGTACTTCACGTGTAACAGCCTTTCCTTTATACCCATTGCTAAAGGAGGTTATGATAACTGTATCATTTTTGGTAGTAAAAGTACATTATTATTTTGAGATTTTATAGCTGTACTTCCACTACATGGTTCCAGGTAAAAGCACCACAGTGTGGGTTTTAGCACTGGAGTTCAACTGGTGGTGTCTTCTTCACTTAACTGATTGAGTAGGTGCACAGAGAGCAGATCATTCTGCTCTTATGTGAGGTAGGGGAAGAGGAACAGAACTGCTATTGTTGAAGATTTAAGCAGAAGTTCCAGGAAAGCATGAGTAGGAAACTAAGGAGTTTGTGCCTTCCTGCTTGGTAAGAGCTATTTGAATAGCACTTTGTGGTCTAGCTAAAACAGAGAGTATACTTATTGAAGGTAAGATGGTGATCAAATTAGCTAGAATCTGCTTTCATAATCAAGGGGGGGAAAAAAAGCTATCTTTGTTTTTTTATTTTTTAACTCCAGAGTAACCACAAATAAGTTCTTGCTGTCAATTATCATCATCCTGGAACTTGCCATCCTAGGAGGTGTGGTCTACTACAAGTTCTTTCGCAGCAGATGAATCTTCAGGACTGAGATGAGCTTTTCCACTGTTGAGGAAGCGGATGGCCTGTCTGTTCCCTGCGAGCCTCTGAGGATTGCACTGTCTCCTGAGAGAGCATGTTCTGTTGAAACTGTATTGACACTAGAAAAACAGAGACTGGGAGTAAAAGGAAAATGCAGACAGACTTGAACTACTGGTAAGAGTAATAAGAGGTAATAAATATTTTATTGTCTCAAGTTGTATATACCTAACCAAATGAATAAATCTTGGTATGTAATAAAGTAGCCACCAGTCAGTGGAAAAGCTAGTTTATTTAAAAATTGAGAAGTTAACAGTATTTGCCGAGTGTTGACAATCTACCCACTCAAGTGCCTCAGCGGAGCTCTATAATGTCCAATGTACCCAAACACGCTGGGTTCTTAAATCCTGACTTGCTCTTCACTGTCAGATTCATCTGGAGAACTGGGTGTTGGGAGTTCATCAAAAGCAGTGTGTGCTCCTTCCCTTGTCTGTCCAAAGCACGTTGCTATGACATCGACTGCAAGACTAGCAGTTGCATTCACTTCCTCTTGAGAAGCTCCAAGCAGTGGATTGACTTCGACCATGTCTACAGCTGAAAGCATTCCTGTGAAAATGATGTACAGCTTTGTTACTGTGAAAAAGGGTAAAATCTCCACTAGGGTGTCTTTTGCAGCACCTCTGATATTTGAGCTTGTGACCTTACTCTACCCCTTAGACAAGTAAAATTGGCTCTCATGTGAGGGATGAGGTTATCATTATTAGACGCAAGTTTGTGTTTTTAATTTGGTTCTTTATGTTGTCAGTACCTCACTCATTCATGCGTTTAGCATTCAGGAAAAATAGGTTTGATGTTCCGTATGCACTTATGAGAGGAATGTTTTTTCATCTTGTTTGTTTTCTCCCAGTCCAAAGTTAGAGAATATAAAATAGTCTCACCTAGTGGTTTTTTTGCCATCCTATTCATGATTCTATTGACTCTGTTTTCTGGTTGGCTTCTTCCCTTCTTTCACTGCAAACTCCTCATTGTTTAAACACATTAAATAAAATCTCTGTGGCATAAGGAGGAAAGTCCTCATATATTGAGTCAAGTGCAGTATACCTAGTGAAAGCTCAGTTTGTTAGCCTTGAATTCTAGAATGGAACTTCAAACTGTTGAAAATTGTTTGCACCCATTTTTTTTATTCACCTCGTGTTTAGGAATAGGGGACAGTATTATATAAGATGACCAAGTCATTTTGTTGGCATTAGTTAATGTATTATATATTTATTTTATTTGCTTTTGGTAAGTTGTTGATGGTTAAGCTGCTTCCAACACCTGGGGTACTGCCCAACCATAGGGCTTCTTTTTCCCTTACTGAAGGTTGAATGGACTTTGTAGGCACCTTCGCTTTGGCTACAACCAAGATGAGCTCTATGGAGTTTGTCCCACCCTTATCTTAGCGGCAGTACTGGACTCAATTCCTACCTGTGTTGTGTATTTCCTCGGTAATGTACATGCCTTCTCTGTAAGTTAATCCACCTAGAACAGGAGTCCCAGTTGCTGGAGCCAGTGAAGGATCAAAAGCATCAATGTCAAAACTGAGGTGAATTGGTCTCTGGCTCCTGAGACAGGATAAAAGAAAAGCAAATCTCAGAACTTGAGCTTTTTCTGCCTGTATTGCTTACTGCCCAGGCTGATCAGCAAAGTAGCATCATGCTACTACCAGGTCCTATACCATATCTTAAACACATTTGGAAAGGGTTTTGGTGTTTAATAATTTCGGACTCTGAAACATCTCTTGGCTCAGAACTTTCCCCAGTACACACTGGGAAAATAAAAGTTTGTCCTTCTAGTTGTACTGAGCATCTGCTCAGGTATGATTTGGCTGAAGAGAAATGCTTTAGTTCTAACCATCTTATCTGGTATGTGTCTCCTTAGTTGGAAAGATACAGAGAAATGCATGATATAATCCAGCCTTTTCTCCTTTTGTACAGAAAGCCAGGGTGAGAGGCTGAAATGTTGGTTTGCATGGCATCTAGGATGGAGAAAGCACCAAGCTTGAGGATTTCAGAGACAACTCATCAAGATGAATGGGGCATTTTTCAGGTCAATAGTCGAAGGCTGCCTCCAAACTCTACCATGTAAGCCTAGTTGATGAAAAAGTAAAGCACAATCTCAAACCGAAAATGTTAGTTACTATGTGAAGTCTGGCAACCAATGACAGCTTAATAAATTGGACAATGCTTGTCATTCAGATGAGCTATGTAAGTGGTAGACTCTGTACTCTTCCAACTTACTGCAAATACTCAGTAGAGAGAAGCATCTGGACTAGCAACTTTACTTGGCACAGCTGCAGCTAAGAAGGGTGAGCACACCTTTAGATACAACAGCATGCGGCACAGATACATGGACCTTGTTCTGCTTACAGGACTATGTTCTACCCTGTGGTGAGAGGTACCCTTCCTGACTCGGATCCTCTCCCTGTGTCCCTGGACTAGCATGATTTGCTCCCTGATCTGGTTCCCCAAACTTGAATAAGCTTAGCGAAGACTTCAGTATTGAACTTAAGTAAAGGAGTGGTTGCAGTGAACTTCACTAGCTGAACCAAAAGTGGCTGTGGTCATCAGGACATTACAGTCTAAGGAGGAAGCCATCAAATGCTTCTACCTCATGTACTAACAGCTGGATTCAAGTTACTGTCAAGCTGCTATACTTTTTTTTAAGTATAATGTATACCCTAGAGACTGAACTGACTCAAATGTCTTGTTCAAACTGCAGCAAAATGCACAATTCATCAAGAAACAGAACAAATCATATAAAGAGAGCCACAACTGTAGCGACTAACATAGCCTATCATCTGGTAGCTTTTTGCCAAACACTGTGATGTGGAAGTTGAGGACTAAAGTCAGTGCTAAGACTTTACTGTTTACTGGACACTGTCACAGTTCTGTTAGGCTGCCTTACAAGGGTCTTCACTTAACTTTCATCAAAGTAGATATTCAACAAGTGGATGATAAGAGTAGTTTAAATCAGATACTAGTTTGTTACCTGCCCATCAGTTGTTCAAATGTTCTTTCCATAACTTTCTGAATTCCAAGGCGATCAATATCCCTCATGGAAAAATACTGGATATCATAGTTCTTCAAAATATAGCTGTTGAAAATAAATTTAAAAAAAAAAATCATTACTGGCCTTAGCGTAAATCTGGCAACCCTTGTAAACAGCCAGATGTGGAAAGAAAAGAAGCTCATGGTTTCATCCTTTACAGAA
>NW_010528597.1:0-7816 GCF_000687285.1 Phaethon lepturus | reverse complement strand
CCACATCCCTCAAACCAATGTATACGATATCAGATGCTGAAAGGCAGGGCTTTATCCATGAAAAGCCAGGAAGCTGTGGTACCTGCAAGCAAAGGGTTGGTATTAGGTTAGTTTAATGACATACATAACAAAACTGTATTTAACGCTTCCCTCAAAACTTCGTATTTATTTATAGCATCCTTTCTTTGTCTAAACAGAGAAAACTCATCACTTGAGAGTTTGGCTCCCTGATTTAATCAGTCCTTACCTTTGTTGTAACTTTCAACTCCGGTAAAATGGTAATGAATGAAGTTTTTAACTCTTCTACATTTTCCAGTTTGAAGAGGAGAAATGAATGCCCAAATCCACAAGCAACAGGTAATTACATCAGGGAATGTAAGGAGGAATAAAAGAAACTCGATACCCAAATGCAGATCACTAACTTACACAGTGCATTTAATGGTAATGCTAGGTAACATACGTATGATGCACTGTGTCAGTGGAAGAATAAAAACCAAGGCACCTGTATCTTTTTAGGAGGATCACCAAAAAGTCATGCACACTTTGTTGCAAAAACAGCATTAAAGACGGACAAATTCCAAATGGGAAGTTAAAAAAAAAAGAGCATGATAAGAAGTTGGGCCTCCACACTGGGCTACATCACAGTTTTTTAATGTAGAAGTGAAGAGAGCAGGTCTAGGACAGCAAATAAAAGATGATGGGGTCATAATTTCTCAGCTTTGGTAATTAAGTAGTCATAGTATGCAATTATAAAAGTCCTTCAGTTAGTAATTTAAAGCACTCCTAAAATTAGTAGATATTAACTCAAATTTCTTTTCTTCTCCCAGCTCTGAAAATGGCTACAGCCAGCACAGCTGTCAAGCAGCAAGGCAGCTTTGTTTCCCTCTTATACTTCTCATTTACTAATTATATTCTAGTTACAACATTTGGATTTGTTTTTAAAGGCTAACACACCCATAGCTATATTTCATTACCTTGGTATTAAATAAGCAAGTACATACAATTAAAGTATTTATTTGTTATGCTGAGGCAATGACCTGAAACTCTCTTCTGCAGTCATGAATTCAGAAGAGGGATAAATGAACTGGAGACCACTAGGAAAAATAATTCAGTTCTTGGAAATGAAGGTGTATCTGCAAAACCCATCACCATACTGAGTATAGTATTGATACTATTGTTAGATATACTCTCTACTATGAATGATTTAGTAGATTTAATACTATACCATTTCTTACTATACCTCTTCCTCTTTAAATAAAGAAAATGGAATGCCTGAACTTCCTTTGGTAGGCTCTGTTTTTACTTTGTTGTAATAGAAAAGGAGTTCCTGATAGTAAAGCCAAACAGGCATCAGGAAAACGTGCAGGCATTTTCATGGTAAGCTATTAATAGCAGTTTATGACTTTAGTCTGAATGGTTCCAGAAGCCCTGACACTAATGCTTCATTTGAGGAATGCCAGTCAAAGGGTTACATTCATAAATATTTTCCCTTAAAACAACAAAATTAATTTTAAAAGTTTTTAAAAACCCGAAAGTGCCACCTTGCCTTGAGATGAGTACCAGGCAGCGCTCCTGTTAAGTTAACTGGACAAACAAGTAGCAGCGAATGGACTGTGCAAGCAATACCAGAGTTTGCTCTACAGCAGCCTGGCCAAATGCTTTATTTCATAGCCAGATGTATCACTTTTATACTTCATGTTGTCTGCTACATGGGGACATTTAATTCAGTAGAGCATTGACCAAGCTCACTACGCCTGGATAGATAAAGGATTCTGAAAACAGGTGAGGTAACACCTAAACTGAGGGACTTGAAAGAGGCCCCAGGAGTTCTTGGCAGTTGTGCTAATGTAATGTAAGCAGTTGCTGCCACATCAGTTCCCCCGTTATGTTGGCCAGGACAGCAGTTTGTAAGGCCATACAGCAAACGAGGACCAGGACTTGATGTGTCTCAAAAACTAACCAAGCAAAGAGACAGTGCTTCTGGCTCTGTTCTTGTGCAATCCCACAGAAGGTTACAGCAGCTAAGCTGAGTTGCTGGCATAGCATCAAGAACAGCCTAAACAGATTGTGCCACCAAGAGAGACCCAAGACTACTACCTCTGTCTCATGTCCTCTTGGCAGGGAATGAAGAGCAAGGAGCCTGGAGATGCTGGAAGAGCAGTAGCAGTTAGTAGAGATGGGAAGTGAATCGGGAAGATAAGATGTCATCCTGCAGGCTATCTTGCTCTCCTTTTATATCCTCAAAGGAGCTGTTGTTTCTCTGTGGTTCTACAAAATAATCTAGACAGGGAGCCAAGAGCTAACTAGCCTTCCTGAGACTATTAGGTTGATGACCAAATCTTATGACCCAGAGAGACAGTTTGGTGGAATTAGGAGAGTGCACCCAGAGAAGCATACCCACAGATGTGTCACAGTGGGTTGCTCAAATCCCCTTCACAGCATGAGTGGAAGCAAGGAAGGAGATCAAGAAAGGGCTCACTTTGTCCTCTCACACTGCTATGCCATGCACCCTTTGACAAAACGGAGACCTCCTTTGAGAGGCAAAGTGCCACTGGTTAGTTTGTCTATTGCTTTGAGAAGCTACGCTTAGCAGAGTGTAGGACTAGAGTAACCTTCCTGCTGGCAGCAGACAGTTTTAGGACTCAACAAGAATCCTTGCAAAGTGGTCAGGAAAAACAGTAAATTTTTTTGTCCCATTATCAACACAACTGCTTTACTGGATGAGCATGAGCCATGTGCACCTGTTCACACCAGAGGTTCCCTCCAGTGAGTCAGATATGTAGCCAGACAAGCTACTGTTGAAGGTACATTCTGCTACTGCTAAACAGCTGTTAGAAATTTACACTGTTGTAGAAGCTGTCTTGTACCAGCAGGACAGATGCTGGTTTCCCCCTGCCCTAAACAGTAAGAAAACCCTCTACATGACACACCTGCTTGTGTAGCTGCAAATACAGGTTGAGGAGCTTGTGTCAGATGTTTCTGCATACTTTTCCTGACAGAATTTAGGTGGGCTTGTGATGAGATCTCATAACCAGCACCATAACCTGACTAACTGACCTCTAAGTGTAGCCTAATCTTACTCTCTCTTCACTACTGCTGCTGGCAAGAGGCTTGCTCCTCCATTGACCCCAGAAAACTTGCAGTATTCTTTCAGTAGCTTTAAAAAAAAAATATTGCTTTTCTGTGCTCCTCAAGAACCAGAGCCCAGCAGGCCAGAAATCAACAGTGTATACACAGGAAGCCAATTAAATACTTTTGTCCTACTGACAAGAGTAAAGCAGCATGTCTCATTCTGCCTTTCTCCTCCTTTCTCAGCTATGAAAGAACTTGGCTTTGTCCTGTTCTCACCAAGACAAACACTGTTCTGCTTAGGTGAGCTCCAAAACTCACAACATTTTCTCTTGCTCTTCTTATCTCTCCTGCAGAAGTGGGTGCAGCTGCCAAAAACAAACAAACAAAAAAATACTGCCCCCTTTAACTTATGGGCAAGAAACTAAAAATGCAGTAACCTTTTAGTAACCTTCTCATGTCCTGGGTGTATTTCAAGAAGCCCCATTAATTCTGCATTACTTCGGGAATTCTAGCATGTATGTAGAGACCATACAAGAATTATTAGAAATATGTATTTCTATGTATGTAAATGTATGTAAAAACACCAAATTACTCTATTGACTTGTGGATGGAAAACATTCAGAAGAATTTGCAGGTGAAAAGCAGAAGAGCTTTACCAGATGATAGCAATCTTGCTCTGCCAAACAGGTACTAATGCAATAGTATCTTCAGTAGTTACAAAGACATTAAACATGCTTGATCTTACTTGGAAAAGGCATACTTCCATCAACACAGCACCCCCAAAATTTATCAGAGAGAAAAAAGAAATCTAAGAGAAATTACTAGCAGTGCAAAGTACCAGAATAAAATAGGTTTTCCACTGCTGCAGCACCCATCCTCAACCTGCAGTTGCCAATCCTGCTCTTGCTCTCCAGCCTAAGCCTCAGCAGAAGCAAATTGTCATATCTAAGTTCCTACTGCAAAGGCTCCAGCGATTAACACCACACAGGCTGCCACTGTAGTGTCTCCAGTAGATGCTACAGGTACCTGTACAGGGAGATACAGTTCGCAGCTTACTGTTTAGCATCTTGACTAGCAAGAACTGGCTATGCACATTCCATGTTCCCAGTAAACAGCTCTTTTTGATAATTTGACCTCTTTCCAAGAAAAAGACTATCTCTTTAAAAGCACCCCATAAGCAGGTACAGCTGTTGTGATTTGTAATATTTGCCAGCACAGCCAACACCAGAGCAGCCAGTTAGGAGAGATCATGCAGGAACAGCCCCTGTCAGACCTCAAGGTTGTCAAAACATGGAAGAGCCAAACTAAGCAGAAGCGTGCAAGGTATGCAGGAACCAGCTGTTACTGGAGGTGAGCTCAGCACAGCTCTCACAGGCTCGGCTGGGGGGAGGTTCCCTCTTCTGCTCAGTTGGTAGCAGCACTGCCGTCACACAGCCAACTCCACTCATTACAGGGAATGGCACCATGGTCAGCTGCTACACGCAGCTCATGTGAACTCCTGCTTACTGTACAACCCGCAAGGGTGCTAACATAACAGAAAAGCTTTTTCTTATTCTTGTTTCCAAGTGATTAGAAATAGTAGTAGTAGTAGTCCAAATAATACATCTTTTTGCTTGTACTCCAATAAAAAAAAAGTTCTGCATTTGCAGCAGATAGATAAGAAAGCACTTCACACCAGAAAAAGTAAAATGCTCTGAGGATTTCAGTCTAGGTTAACTGTACAAGCAAGATACTTACTTTATCTTGAAGCTCTCTCAAGAGAAATGAGAGAGGTTGTCCATGGAGGTTTCCAGACTGAGTTGTAAGAGGGGTGTTGATATCAGCATGTGCATCCACCCAGATCACACCAAGGTGTGGGCACTGCCGTGCGTGGCCACTGACAGAACCCAGTGCCAAGCTAGAAGTACAGTAGCAAAGTCTTTAGTCACATTTCTCCTTTAGAACAACAAGGACAATGAAAAGTCTCTGCAACTTCAGTCAGCAACATTGTCATGTTTCAACACATCAGACATCTGTGACAATAAAGGGTGCAGCCCATACAAACTGGACAGCATGCCGCTATCATGATTCCAGGAGACTCCAAGTAACTCTACAAGACTATACTAGTACTGACAGATGAGAAAGAGCGCTTTTCTCTCTCCACTGTCACCCTTCCCACACTCTAGTCTTCACCTGTTCTAGCTCCAACTGATCTCATAGAAAATCTAGTATGCTCACTCATCAGTTCTGCTATTCGCCCATTTTTTATTCTAGTCATGACACCTTCCCCCACAATTCATTCTTACATGCCCTACCTTCTCCAACCAGTTCTCAGACCAAAGGTTAGTGAAAAAGAGGAGAAAGATTCACTTGTTAAAACATCTATTACAAAATGGTCTATGTGCAGGCATTAAAAACCCATCCTGAGAGTTGAGAGGCAAGAAAGACACATCACTAAACATTAGGCAATAAAGAAAATGCAACAGTTCCTCAAGTGACCTGATGACAAACTTTCACAAACAGGAAAACCTCATTTGTAAGTCTGCAGATCACAGAACAGTCTGGAACTAAGCAATACTGTCTTAGGTCAGATTTTTGTAGCTTCTATGTTCCACCCCAAAAGCCCCATCAATAAAAATCAAAATGCTGCTACCGTATGGTATTGCCAGGAAACAATCCCAAGTTGTTCCCACCATCCCCTTATTTTTTAATTAAATTTTTATACTCTGAGTGTCAACCTGCAGCATGCACCATTAATTACTTCTAGTTCAGCTCACCTGTGATCACCTCCTATAGTCACACAGCTGTGTCCAGCGGCTACTGCTCTGCTTACAGCATCAGCCAATACCTGGCTGGCTAAACCCACTGACCGTGGATATAAAATCAGGTTGTTGTACAGTTCGTCATTGGGAACTTGAGTGAAATTCAAATCTCCAAAGTCGTACACTTGGCATCCTGGAAACACAGCAGCAAAATAAGAAAGTGAGTTAAATAAGCACCCAGAGAAATGTTCAAAATATGGTCCCCTCAGAAAATCAGTTGGGCAAATATGAAAGGAACAACGGGAAGTGAATGGATCCATTTGACTATTTGTGTGCCCTTACAAACAACTGTGTCACAACTTCACAGATTAGAAAGCTTAAGATAGTATTGTCACTTTAATTTACTGATGAAATAGGACAATCATAGGAAGTTGCCTAGAAAAACAGGTTGGGCTTTTTTAATTATTTCTTGGCAATTTTAACATGAAAAAGTACAGTTTGTATTGCTGTCTTCCTTCCCAGTTAGGCAGTTTGTATACAGCCTTAAATGAGCTCAGTTGCTCAAAGATGCCTAGGACTACACATTTTACCTGAGTCCTAACAGCTATTTTCCATTTTCAAACCCCACAAGAATACAGACACAAAAGTGCCAAGTTACCAGAACCAGAAATTTTCTTACGGTATTTCCAGGCAAATCCATGGAGGATGCACTACTGCTTTGTAAGAGAACCTGTCCGTTTTCTTAACGCAAGATGTTCTAGAAGGCATTTGAATTCTGAGGCTTTAATCCCACAACCCTCTTTGAGACCCTGTCATTGCCAGTTACAACTTAATTGGCTGTTGAAGCCTGACAACATTCCAAGTCTAAGACTCAGTCTTTCCTAAAATGTATTTCTGCCTACTTACCCTGAAAAGTAGTCACTTCATAGATTAGGAAACAAGGGAACACCCAACTGGGAGCATATTTATTAACTGGCTGCATTTAAAGTTTAATTCTCTTTCATACACTTTATACAGCTTACCATTTGAAGCTCTGCTGTCCAATACCATGTGCTTTCTTAACAGTCATTTGGACACCAAAATTTCTAACAGCATTTCACAGGCCAGAGCCTCTCAGTTTCAGATAGGCCTGTCACTGCAGGCATTGATGAGGACTGTAAAGGCCCCAAAGTATTTACTGCTACACCAATAGTGGCTTTATAAGGCCACCCTGAATACCAGTCATGCCTGTCCCATTTGTTCCTCAGAATCACTAGTCTGTTGGCAGTTCAAAGCATCCAGGCTAAAGCTTGACATTTTGCCTTTAGCCATCCCATGACTAATGACAATTTGAAAAATCAAAGCAAGCAAATCAGCATGAAGAAACAGCCCACTTGGGACTCTGTCTTTCCTGCTTCATTTCCACTAAGCCATTAGCCTAATGTCTAGGTGTCCTGGCTGAAACCATGACACTAGGAAACAGGCTCTGTGAATTAGCTTGGTGGAAATAACATAAAAGTAGTATTGAGAAAAACACGACTTTATTGTAATTTCAAACGCAGTTTTGACTGGCAAAAAGAATGAAGGAAAATCCTTGAGTCACAAGAATTAGGTGGGAAACAGGCAAGCATACTTTCTATAGCAGGGACATAGATGGACATATGTCAGGGTATTTGCTAGGAGAGGACATGTCAGCTGAGCACAGCTACTTGACAAATTATTAAATAAATGTAGCTTCAGCAACTCTGTGAGAAAACACATTATCTGCACAGACTCAAAGCAGTAAGCAGGACCATGACATACCACTCCCTGGTTTTCAAAAGGCAACACAGGCACACAACAGCATTTTTTCCCCTCCCTTAGATAATACCTAATTAGCCAGCAGGATGATGGCTCTGGAATTTTGAGCCCATTCTGTTCAGATTTGAATGTGCCATCTGATCTCTGTGTGACCACTACATTTCCTACCCTCTGTTTTTTCTGATTCTGCACAGCAGCAGAATGAAGAGGTGTGAGTTCTGAGA
>NW_010528596.1:45569-48101 GCF_000687285.1 Phaethon lepturus | reverse complement strand
GGGGCAGAGTGGGGCGGGGCCGGCCTAAACTGTCATTTTGAGTTCCCACTCCACCAGAATGAGATGTGAAAAGCGCATACGCCCACGGTAAGCAGTTGCTTTTGGGAATATTTGGCTTATTTTTGAATTTGGTCTTAGTACTGCAAGCCTGTCTGTGTGAATTAAAGGGGTATTTTGGGCAACAAGAAATCTGTTTGGATAACAAAACTGTACAGGCAATCTTCTTCACACCTGCTCACGCTCACGCCCAAAACTTTTCTTCCTGTTGTATAAAGTTTTTGCGAAACAGAAGCTGAACCTCGCCCGGGAGCTGATGGAGGGAACAATTCGCCGTGAGGCGGGAGCAGCAGAAGCGCCGGGGCAGTCCGGCGGGATGCTAACTTGCAGAGGGTGAGCTGGGGATGCCTACAGGCGGTTTTGTCGCTGTTCATCACTTAGCACTGCCCTGTTACTCAGTATCTTTCATATCTTCTTCCGATTTGGCAAGAAATAGCAGAGACATAAATGAAAAATATGTTTTAAGAGTGAAATTTGGCTCTGGAAGAAGCGTTTGAGAAGCTTTAATGTAGTGGGTTGAGCTCATAGGCCTGGATATCAACTGCTGCTTGATTCCCTTCAGCTTGACCCTATAGCTTTGGTCAAGCTGTTTAAGATGATTGTTTATTGATTTTCCTGCTTTCAACATGAAACTAATTATATGTTATAGAACTGTAGAAATGAAGTAAGTAATATTGAGTGATTTTTTTAATGTAATCAATTTGTGAACACTTTTTTTTGCTTCAGAATTAAAAAACTTCAAGACAGGGAGGTTGATTTTACAGACTACTATTATCAGGCACAGTTACCCAGTCACCAGACCTACAGCTTCAAAGGCTATCAAGAGTAACATCAGACTAACAGAAATAATGATGGAACCCAGTATTAGCATAAATAGACAGAAGGTTAATGCCATTGTTAATATGCACATGAAAATGAGAATGCAAAAGGGGGAAGAGGATCCACAGGAGCATTTTTGTTGTTGGTTTTTATTTTCTTAAAAAGCAGAAGAGCAGGACAGTCAGAGCTTGGGACAGTCATGTTTCACCACAGCTACAGTGCTAAGCCTCAGAATGACAAGCGAAGGCAGCGAGCAGCTGGGCTTCTTCGGTTGCCTTTGTCTTGCTTACCTAAACATGCCTGGAGAGTACCGTTAGAACTGTACGGGTGATAAAATTAATTGGGTCACATGTACAGTCTTCTGAATTTTTCCCAGCATTTCATGATGTTTGATGACTGCTGTGTGGCTACAGTCTACAATCCTTGGGTAGTGTATCAAAGTTATGCTACTGAAATAAAATTTAAATTTAATAAATAGCACTTCCACCATTAACATGTTATTGATAAATACCGTGAACATGTTGATAAATACTCTCCTCTGCTATTCCATGTTACTGAAAGAAGCTGCTGAGTTCCTTAGTTCTTCTTGGCTGAATCATTAAACCTACAGTAGAGATGATATAACTTGTCACTGATACTCTTTGAAGAAGTAAGTGGCTCTGGGCTCAAGGGAATAGCAGTGGATGTTGTATAGTGTCCTTGTAGTCAAATTACTGAGATGTAGGGTGGATACATGGTTGATGAGGTGGATGGAAAACTGTCTGCACTGTCATAGTCAAAGGACTGTGATCAAAGGGTTGTAGATAAAGTCCAGCTCATAGCCAGTTACAAGTGATCTTCCTTAGGGATCAATTCTTGGGCCAGTATTGCTTAATGTCTTTTATTAATGACCTGCGACAATGGGATGGAGGACACACATAGCAAGTAGGGGAGTGACTGACATGCTAGAGGTCCCTCCAGATGCAGAAGGACTTCAACAAGCTGGAGAAATGGGCTGACAGGACACGACACTGAGCAGAGACAAAGTTGGTTGGAAAGGAGCTTTGTACAAAAGGACACAGGGGTTCCTGACGGGTAAGTTGAACAGTGCCCTTGCAGCAGTGGGGGCCAGCTCCATCTTGGGCTGTGTTACGTTAGTAAGGGTGTAACATGCCAACACTTTTGGAAATGATTCTTATCTTCTTTATGGCACTTGTGAGAATGCACTGGAGTACTGTCCTGAGTGTTGGTCCACCCAGCACAAAACATACATTAACATGCTGGAACATCCTTTGAAGACACCCGATACAATTTCCTAGAAAATAGGAAGTTTGGAGGGGGGTGCCAATATTTTTTATTTTTAACATAAAATTGCTTTGAGCTTTTTCCCTGGGATGGCAGCTGTAGAAATTGTTCTAGTATTTAAAAGTGCTTCTATTACCTTCCTCAGAGCTTTGGTTTATTTTGGATACTTTCACCATACTGAAATCAGTTTTCCTCTCTCCAGTTATGTAATGGAGATCTTCATTTTGTTGATGAATGTTCTAGTCCTTACTTAAGCAGTAATTCCCACAGCACTGACAGAAGTCTTGACTGTGCAGCGAACTGTAGGACATGGTGCAGGAAAAGTGGGACATGAATAGTCAGCTCTGTCACGAGTCAGAGTCCTCTCGGTGG
>NW_010528596.1:30410-45538 GCF_000687285.1 Phaethon lepturus | reverse complement strand
CTGACCCATACAGTGGCCCTCTCCACAGAGATGCCAACGTGTGTGCTCGTTTGGACAGTGGTAGCAATTGATCAGTCAGATCAATTTTCAGGTTCGTTCTTTGTATATATTTTTCCCTTTTCCCACCAACAATAGTCTACACTGGTTCAAATGATCACACACTCAGAAGATGGTAGTGCTTTGGCTTTATATATATATAGGGCTAAAATGCTGCTTTCATAAAGTAAGATGAGATCTTTCACTGTTTAACTACAAAATTGTACACTAAATTTAAACTAAAAGGCAATTAAAACAACATTGTCACTTTTAAATTATGGAGCTTTAATATTTTGAATCTTCAAAGCCACTGTTTCTTTATAATATAGTTTTCCAAATTTTCCCCCCACATGCATCTAGATTCCTCAGAAACAAGAGGCAAAACAGGTGTTCCTGGATTTCATTTCCTTCCTACATATAATGTGTAAGCTTCAAGTTTTTTTAAAACTAATACTTGTTCTGAAAAAAGTATCTAGACTCAGTAGTTTAATTTTGTTTTCTGTGTAAAGAATGAAGGGTGTTTCTTGCAGTAGTGTAATTTTAAATTGTTGTAATTCTGAATTTAAATAATTTTACTAAATCCATGCTGTTGAGTTTCTTCATTGGGTAAGGTGTTGTATCTCATTTTAAAAGCAGTCTTTGCATTGGGAAGAGTTTATAGAATTACAGGGGTTTTTTTATATTGTTTGGGAACCCACCTAGAAAGTCTCACATGTGACTGCAGTCTGTGAAGCTTATAAACATGTCAGTAATGTTGGTCAGATTCTTTCAGTAGAATAGCGAGTGTGATTTTGTAGGGATAAGTAATGTTAAACTTACCTGAGATCTAATAGTAACTGGAAAGGACTAGCTGTATAGCTTGATAAATGTCTTCATTCAAATAAAAATGACTTTTACAGAAGAGTCAAACAATTGTTTGAAGACAAAGGATTTTTTTAATATTAAGGGGAAATATCTGTATTTGACTAGCTGTGCCAAACAATGAAGTCACACATTAGCAGACAATCTGAAATGATTTTTGGAAATGGTGAATCTATAGTTCAACAGTTGCAACCACAGTTGTAGCAGTAGACACAATTACAACCTTTTCTGCACGTTCCCCTCACTCACCACATGGGGTACAACCACCTTAAAGAAAGTGCAACCTCATTTCATTCACAATGACTGTTACCTGACAGATTCCCAGTATGAAAAACACTCTTTGACTTATTTTTTTAATTTCAGCAATGAGAGAGTTCTTAACTCTCACTCTCTCTAATTTAAAGAGGGAGTAGATTTGTCTAAGATTCCATGTTGAGGCACAATTTATGCTCAACAAATTGATGCAGTTATACTACATATTGTAAGACATTTAAACTCTGAAAAATCCTTAGGACACAGCAAAATATCTTAAATATAGTAGAGTGGTAGCTGAGTCAATCGTTCAGATCCCAATCATCAGTCATGTGGCTGCATGTTCCATTCTTACCTTTGCTCTCCAAATCTGTATTAACAACTTCTACATACAAGGTTGTACAATTTATGTGCTAAAATATAGTTAGTCTTTCATTTGACAGAACCAACACATCAGATACTGGCTGCTGGAAAATTCTTTCAAAAACTCTGAATTTTTATTTCTGAAATCTAACTCTCATTCCCCAAGCTCCACAGAGTTAAACAAAGGAAAACATTGTCCAAACAATACCTGCAAAAAGTAAAACATTCTGTTCCAGCATCCAAGTATGTACAAAAATGTTTTTGTATATGTTACAAACCAGCTAAGCTCCCCCACCGCCCCCACCCAGTATATTCTGACACCAGAAACCCTGTAATAATACTCTAGAACAATGACAGAATGAAATTTTAACTTTTTAAAGAAGGGGGGTAAGAAGGGAGGGGCGGGGGGAGACTGGGATTTTTCACTTCTAATCTCCCACTCACCTTTCCAGCATGGTGGCATTGTTATTTCTAGTTAAATGAGGGCATTGCTATTTCTACTTAAATGAGGGCATTGCTTACCTATATATTCAGGATTTTGTTCAATAGGGTCTGCTGAAAGAGACCTTATGTTATTTCCAGTTTTACAACACTTTCTCTAGAAATAGTTCTGCCAATTTTTAATTGCAACTTCTTTACAGTTTATGTAACTATCAGGGTTTTAAAATATATTTTAAAGCAGCAGCAAAAAATATAACAACAGATAAAGTAGATTTCTGCTTGTGTGCCATCAATTAAGCCACGAATATTATAACCAAGACATCTTTTCTACGGGTGAGTAATTCTGATTATAAGAATTATTAATAATTATTAATAAGAATAATTGTAACTTTTCTCTTATGATTAAATTCCATACTATACACAGCTTTAAAATTTAAATATTCTTAATATTCTATTGCCATAATTTTCTTTCCATTTGAGCACAGATTAAATAAAGAAAAATATACGCACAAGTATTTACTTCTGGTCTGTCATACTGTATGTATATTCATAACTAATACAAAATGTAGAAAGAAAACACGTATTTCAAATGTACATAACATAATTTCAATACATTTGCTGTTTGTTCCTTACAAACCCTTTGTTTTGTTTTTTGGCTTTTTTTTTTTTTAAAAAAAAGGTTTTATAAATACATTTTAGCTTCCAATGAAAGTATAAGGGGGACAGTTGCCAAAGATGAACTTATTAGAAAATAGAATTTTATAATGTAGCTATTCAAACCTATCCAAACAAAACATTAGTAAACAACTTTGTACTGCTATTAAAGCACAATAACTAATGGATGAAAAAAAAATCATCTAAGCACTTTTTATATTTTACTTTCGCTATAGAATCCTGTGTGTAAAAATTAGTTAGACACTAAAAAGGGGGACACAATGTGTGAAACAGCCACAGGATTCCAGTCATTCTAAAAACAGGTTGCAGTGGCTATCAATATAAGTAATTCTATTATTATGTATTTGAAAGTGTGTTTATGGATTTCACAGTTTGTTATCAATATTTTGACAATGTGCAGATAGTTGCTTTCTTCCTTTACAAGGCATTTGTTTACAGATAGTTCAGGGAAATATGTCTGTATTGTCTGACAACACTATTCTTATTTAAAAAAAGACATGGCTGTCTATGAAGTTAGGCTTTTTTTTTCTTTGGATTCTCAGATAACTTTTTCTTTGGATTATCAACAAACATTTGTATAAAAATCCTTTTCTTGTTCTCATTTTACAATTTTCAAAGCCCAGGTAATTGCCCTTCAGAAGGAGTCAACTGCCATCTTTCTGTCCTTTGACAATCACGGTTAAATCAGTATTAACACCCAGAGTGTTATTTTAAGCACTACAAAGTACAGAGGAAAACACCTCATCAAAATGGGTTAAGTCGTATTCCTGTTCCTAGTGGTGAAAAAGGATTCACTTTGGCCCACATCAAAGCATCATTCAGTGAAATAGCAGATTTTCCATCTTCAAGGAAGAACACTGGACCCTGTGCAGCAAAAGAAGGAAAGAGAGTACACATGTATTGTATAAAGGGTACCACAACAGAAAGCACATTCTGTTTTATCTAAGAACAACATGAAAACCTGATTTACAGCTATCATCTATGTTTGTGCAAAAATTGCACCCTTCCAACTTAGAGCTTTGATAATAGTTACAACATTATAGAGTGAACTTGTTATGTTCCAAAATCCGGAGACTCAACATTTCATAATCCTTACACTTTTAGTTTGATTTTTAATAATTATGGTATTTTGTACATGTTTGTTATTATTCCAGACTTAAATTTATCCTGAATAAGAAACTGAGGTAACAAGTTGGGGTTTTTTCCTTCAGAATACTGTACATATTTAATCGTGTCTGTCATTATCTGTGCTGATCTGTGTGTTTCCCCATCTACAAAAAGCACAATATAATGCCTCCATGAATTGTTTGAAAGCATGAAGTGTATATGCAGTCTACAGAATAATTTCAAATGTTCACTATGAAAAGGACAAAATACTAATTTTTCTGATGGCAGAAGAGCTATTTGCTAATTTCTTCATTTGACAAAATAAGGTCTCAAAGCTGCAATTCAGTTTAAGTGCCGCCTTAAAGAGTTATGCTCTCTGAACTTGCTACTTAAAACTTGTAAACCCACGCAATTAGGCTACTATATCTTAGTATTAATTTAGCAATGACTCCTAATGTTCACTAATCCAGAAATAACGATATTGTAGATGACCAGCTGGTGACAGCATATTTGCTATTCTTCTTGAATGGATTATAACAATGGCATCTTTACATGGCTGTTAGCAAATGTTGAGAGAGTATAGCCTATGGTCTAATGTGGAAGTGTTGGCAGAAGTTTTTTTAGACTTCATCGTGTGCAGTTGTGAATTTTGTTTACCTCAGAAGTCCCATTAGCATTTTGCAATCTCCAATTTCTAATGCAAAACTATCCCTCTTAATCCCTAAGCCACCCTGTGACTCTTTGGGTTGGCATCTTGCACTGGACAGAGGAAAAAGACTCAGCCTCATATAAGAGAGTAGCTTCACAGAGAGACAACTGTCTGGAGTCAGGAGCCTGAGAGTAGCGTTTTCAAGCTCTGTCAGTTTTCCCTTTATGGAAATAACAACATATACCAAAAAAGTGTTACAAGGACTAGTATGTTTTGATCATAAAGCTCTATGTGAGTGATGAATACATATACTTGAATATTTAGTCTTCTAATATCTGGCTTTAATTAATCACGAATTACGAGTTTTATAGCATGCATTTCCATAATGATAAATACTAACAGAGTGATGTTAGTATGTAGTTGAAGATAAATTCCAGTTTTTTATTCAAGCTGTGGTGAGGTAGTAGGCAGTAAGTTACATGCACTTTAGAGAAAACTTCTGGCAAAGGAAATCTGTCTTGCCGGTGGAAATGAAAAAGTTTTGGATTGGGAAACTGGGCAATTATCTGATGGGACAATTCTTCTTTATGTAGCAGATGTCAGCACTTGTCCTATTTAACTTCTGCTACTGTGACAAAGGGGAAAATATTTTTCCTCCCAAACAATGGGAGCGACCTTATATTTATGGCAACCTCACAACTAGTCAATGCTATCACTGAGAAAGAACACCTCAGCTCTCTGAAACTGTACCTGTATCCTTAGCCCTGTCAAACAAGAGATGTGAACATCTGAATGACTAGGAAGATTTGATCCAGTGACATAGTCTGGCCCAACCATTCCTTTCAGAGGCTCCTCTTGTATTCTTGATATAAGTATTGAATATACCGTTCTCTGCGATTCAGACGGAGGGGTGCATGGCAAGTCATCGGTAGGCCTACGAACAGAAGACACTTGTTTTTCAACTATACCTCTGAATTTGTGTTAGAAATTAAGAGCCACAAAGTACTTATATTTTTTACATTCATATTTTACAAAGGAAATAAATACTGTATTTACAACTAAACAATAGTCTCATTCATGTAATTTTATATTTTTCCACCTACTTGTTTAATTGAGTACAAGCTCTCCATGCATCTAGTTCCTCAGAAAGCTGTTCAATTTTCAAAGGTACAGATACTTCACGTCTTTTTAAAAGCTGACTGAAAAAGAATGTAAATAATTAACATCCAAATTAATTTTAGCAATGAATATTTTCTTAAAAGAAAAACAAGCTAGACAGTAATAATATAAAATTATTCTTGACTGGATGTGGAAATAGCTTTATGGAAATAAACTGATCCTTCATGATAATCACTATATTAAACCTTAGAAATATTAAATTATTAGATATAAAAGTATACCTTTTCATTTAAGTTTGATTTTTATTATCCCTATTTACACCTTCTTATTTAACCTTTCTTGTCTTTAATTAGCTCGATTTTTTTTCTTTGCGGCTGTTCTATATTTTAAGCCTATATGCATTCTTATTTCTTAATAATGACAACTTTACTAAAATGAAGGGCCCATTTTGCCTATATAGAGTAGATATAAAAATACAATTAGAGTAACATGGTTCAATAGATGCTCTGGGACAGCCTTGTTTCATCTGTTTACTTGTGGAAAACCGTTTCAAAACCCTTGCAGTGGATGCATTTTTTATTTATCAAAATATAATACAAGGGACAGTTATTACCTGACCTAATTTAGCAAACGTTAATTTGTGTTGGGATACCTTAAAAGTGTTCAGTTTAAGCATTTAAGTGTCCAGTTTAAGATGGGCTGGAATCTAAAAGCCTATGAATCCTGAAAATATTGGGCAATCTGAGAAAAAAAAATTTAGAACAACATTGTTCTGCAGTTCTTTAAATCCCAGGAAAACTTGACAGCCAAAGTATCCCAAACTGAGTCATCTTGTTACTAGGCTATTCATTTCCATACCAGAATAGCCTTTCTGTAAAATTGTGTATTTCATTTTGTTGTTTTCCATACGTAAGTCTGGTGGCTCAAAAAAGAAAAAACAAACAACAAAACCCAACAAAACGCAGTCCTTTTCCCTATCCTTTCACCAAGTTTCAGAAATGAGGATGGCTAAGAGGAAAGGAGTGCTGTTGAGACATCTAATGGAGAGGAGTTGAAGAAAAGGGACAAACACACAGATCTAAGACATGTTAAATTTATGTTATTTGATTTTCCTTGGTAGGTAATTCTGATAAAATATCAGGAGGTGTAGGAAAGCTCACAACTCTAGTAAGGTGTGAAAGGACTGGACAACATATATGCAACTTCTATTTTTGATGAAGAGATAAATGAGATGAATTGTTAGCAAAGCTACAGCAGTCAGTTAGAGCAGCCAGTGGAGCAATAACAGCTAGAACAATGCCAGCACAGCATGCACTATAAAATCAGTGACATGTTGGGGCTTGCCTTGCTACCCAGCAAGTCAGGTAACAAAACCGAAAGGATTTGACAGTCCCAGATTGTGAGGGAGAAATGGAAATTAGTCAGCTGTATAGTAATATTGTTGCCAAACCAGACAGGAAGACTAAACAATCATGGTTATACTCTGAGGAAGGAATACTATATTTAGCATTTAATTTAAATTTAATTTATTTATCTTATTGATCTTAATTTTTCTCCTTTTAAGCCCAAGTTGGTCAGTTCCAGTCAAAGTGGGACAAGTGGGGTCAGGTCAAGTGTACCAAGTGGTCAGGTCAAGTAGGGTCAAGTGTGTTGGGCCAAGCAGGATTGGGCTGGGTCAAGCCCAGTCTGGTCATGTCAAGCCAAGTCCAGTCATACCACGTAGGCCAAGTCAGGTCACATGAAGGGAGTGAGGTCAAGTCAGTTGGGTCAGGCTGAGCTGGTTCATGTCAGTCAAGTCTAGTCAGGTGGGCCTAGTCAAGTCAGGTCAAGTCAGGTGACTGGTTGGGGTAGAGCTGGGCCTAGTGGGCAGGACCAGGCTATGTCTGATCAAGTGGGCCAGGTCAAGTGTATTAATGCCTGGGAATAGTAGCTCGCTGAGTAACAGAAGGGTCAAGCCAGGTTTCTTGGTGGGAATCAAGCTAGTGCCCAGTTATGAACTGTAAATTCAAAGCTTGTCCTTGTTACTGCTGAGCAAGTCTTGGCAAATGGTCTACACACAGATACAAAATGAGAACTGTTGCTGTCAACATATAATCATGCATGGAGCTAATGTTGAATACTCATCTACTCCTAAAAATTGTTTTTCTTACAGAACTAAGAGTTTGACTGAAATTCTGGATTTACAACTTGTTGCATTACCTCAGGAACTTCTACGTGTATAATGCATAAAGAAAAGAAGATTCTATAAGCAGGCATGGGTATACCCTTATAATTTTATAACAGAACAGGGAACTCAGATTTTTCTATTTTGCGGGGTGGGGAGGGAGAAGTGGGGACAATGTATGGCATACATCACACTAGGGACAGATTTCTCAGTCTTACTGAAAACATAACATTACCTCGTATACTCATAAAGTGCAGGTACAATGCTATTGTACTGTCTTCTGATAGCAAGTAAAGCACCAATGTAGCCACACAAAATCAGCAACTCATTCCGAAGTCTATAAATGGACAAGTATTAATCATGAACAATAACAAGCATTTGCAAAAATATTAAACAAGCTCATACTCAAATTATAATTTTAAAACCTAATTTATCCATCCATCTGTTGTGGAGAATATATGTTGCTGATTATGCTTACTTTCTGTGTGATGTAATTGTTAAAACAGACCCCATCTGCTTTATATTGATCTCAATTATTAAATTTTAAATAGCATGTACAACACATAGTTATTAATCACAATCATGTAAAGTTACAAAAATCAATGTCAGTCAGACCTTTTAATGTGATAAAACTCTAAATGTAAGTAAAATTGCCCCACATATTAGTGTGGTCTTCAGTTTCCCCAAGTTTCCCCCCAGGCCACAGGCAATCGTTAAGCTTTTTGTTGTTTTCAGTTCTTCACATGTACACCTGTGCAGGCACCCAGGCCTAGCTTTAATCACCTGTCATAAAGGTAAAGCACAGCTGTCCAACTGTTTTAGAGTTAATTCTGAGGGTGATATCTCCAATTTCTTTAACACTTTGACATAAACCCCCATATTATATGTGGTACCGCTGCTCTTCAGGAAACTGAAACCAGAGCTAATCAAAGTGAGATTCTTCAAACAGGACCAACATTGATCCACCCATTGTAAATGCCCCACAGAGAAAGAAGCAATAAAACACTTCTCTCTCTTTTTTTTTTCTTTCTTGCTAAACCTTGAAAATTTAGGAAAATTCCACACTCTGCTCTCCAGACTGGAAACTAGCCTGCTTGTTGCAATTTTTTCACATCCCTCTTCTGGTAAACAAAAGATTATACTAACAGTGTGCAACCTATATTTTTTTAATTCCAGAGATTTCCTTTAATGAAACTTCCACTTTTGTAAGTAAGGAAAATATACTCACTCACTACATTTATGCAACACTAATCGTTCAGTGCGTATGTAACTTAGAAGATCAAGATATGGACAGACTGAATCTAAAGTCCAATCTGAGCCACAAAGTTGTTCTGTTGAAAAATAGAGACAAAAATATCTCAAGAGGCAAGCTATACAAATGACTTATGCTTTAAAAGGTTTTTTCATTCAAGTACCTACCTTTCACATACTGAATGCCAATAGGGAGAGCCTTTTCAGGTTCTGTGCTTAACAGATAGTACTTTATACTTTCGAATATATCCCCATCTGCCTGAATTGTCTCTGCCAATTGCATACATTCTTCTACATCAGGAAGATTACACTGGAAAAAAAAGATTTTGCCAAAGAATTATTGTAGAGAACTGTTTGAACACTACAATGCAGAGAAATACTGAAGATTGCACCTAACAGTAAGATCAAACTCTGTGAAAGAAGAGTCATTGTTTGAAGGACAAGGTCATACCTGCATATAATGTGCATTAAGAAAGCCATCTAGACAGAGAACAACACAGGAGAAGAAGGTTCTGTAACTTTAATTTAAACAGTATCAGTTTCCATTGCTAATGTTTTTGTGAACTTTTTACTACTGCTTAATAGATGTGCAGTCTGACTCAAACATTAAGGGAGTTAGTGGAGCAGACCCTTCTGCTGCTGAAGAGGAAAGGGGGAATTTAAGGAGATTACAGACATAAGACTTAAAAGAACTCAGGACAGTACAGAAAGCTAATCTGCCAAGACATGATTAGGCTGCACTTCAATGAGGAGGAGCTTAATAATCATACTGACAGATATTTCTGAAGATCATAAGCTACTTCAGGAAGTAACCTGTGTCATGGAAAGACTACACACAGAATCGAATTAAAGAACTAAAGATCTTCTTGTGCCATACTGAAAATAAAGTCAATGAAGACTAAAAGAGCAAAAAAAGGTATGTAACATACAAGACTGTTGGTGAAAAATTCATCCTACAGATTTATTTGGCCTTAAGTTTTCTGAAGTTACTAAACAAATCAATACATAACCTCTTGTTAGCGTTCAGGCAAATCCCTTTTCATTGTACCTTTTCATGCAGGTCATTTATTTCTGCTACACATCCAGGATAAAAAGCACATAGTTTTACTAATTGCAGTTTATTCTCAGGAATCATCATCAAAAGATCAGCTGCTAAATCCCTGCACAAACAAAAGATGACATGCAGTTACTCCTGGTGGCTTGTAATTGGAGGAAACTCTATTTTTTCTTTTACATTAATTTCATAAAGAAGAGTTTACTGAAAAAAAAAAATACTATTTCCAGAGAAGAGCAGAAGCAACCTGAATCTTTAAGACTGTTTTTGTGCAATAAATGAGGCTTAATCTATTACTCATTTTTGAGAAGTCATATGTTAATTTTCTGTTGCTTTAGTTGGTGGAATTAAACAGCTGTGCAATCCTCAAGCATCAGAACCACCTCAAAGTGAGACGGAAGAATATCTGAGCAAGGATGGGAAGGGAGAGTAGGACCCAACCAATGTGAAGGAAGGAAAGATGTTAATGTTGCTCTGTGTCATGAAACCATCCTCAAAATTCCAGGCTTCAGGACCTCCATGACATCAGCATAAAGCATCTCTCAGTCATCTAAAATGGCTAGTGCTTCTGTGACATTACAAAAAGAGAAATTTATCAAGAAAAGAATGTGGTAAATATTTTCATCCTTCTGAAAGGAAAATTGTGTTTTAGCAAACGGACATTTCTAAAATATTCCTAACTTTTTACCATTTGTTACCCCCTCCTTAACACAACAAGCAGCTGGAAGGAACACATGTAAATATTAAGAAATTATTTTGAAACCATTATTCTATTGAGTTTTTAATAACTGATTATTCTGGTTGTTCTGTGACTCTTCTGTTCATGCAGACATAATTTCTATTGTGACCCACAAGACTGACTTGCCCTGTGTAAGGCAAAAACTCCTGCCGAGTTCCCCTGGATTTTCAGAATGCGGTCCTTGGTTTAAAAAAAAAAAAAAAAAAGTTTGAGTAAGCTACTGTCGAGTGCTTTCTATCCCACTTTCAAGTGTTGATTCCAATTAGAATTCCAAATTAAAACACTTAGTTTAAGATTATTTTTAGCATTAGTAAAGTCACACACTTTTCAAATCTCTCTTTCTATAAAGAAGCAAAATACCTGTATCCAAGTGATGGAAAGCTAAAAGGAAGACATTGAAACAGTAATGAACAAAACTTTGTTTTGTATTCTTACTTTACAGAGGAAAATCTAATAGAAAATAATTAAACCACAACAGCAAATCTAAGGGTCAGGTTAATTGACATTAACAACAGAAAAAATAGCTCACCTAATGCCTTTTGGCAATCTAAAGAAACTAATGCCAAAAGGTCTTTGGAATATCTGTTATACTATTATCATGCAATAGCCACTTTCCTAAGATACAGAAAGGGTCTTTCAGAATATAGGATATTTCACAAGTTCTTAAACTATTTTCAAGATCAGTTACTCACATGTACTCATCTTCATAGGCAATTGAAACATTTTTTTAAAGTCATTAGAAATCGCTCAGCCAAAAAACTGAAATCAAATGTTTATTTTAAAAAAATTCAAAGAAGCCTTCATATAATGGCCTACAAATTGTGTTGCCTTAAATGTTTTTTTAAGAATCCAACTGAAAACACTGTCAGTATAAAGAACAAAATCAGGTGGCTGAGTCTGCATATGTAGAATTCAGTATCTCAAGTAAAATACCACAAAGCCTTCTGAATAGCAGAAGGTTGCTTTTAACAGTATTTAGGTGCTAAGCACGAATAAAATGAAAATGGTGTTCTTAAACACTCACACATTTTCCCAAGGCTGTAGATTTGGAAAGATGGGGCAGGGCATGAATATTTAGTTTTTACTTTTTTGTTCTGATTTTATAATTTAGAGCACTTCTAAAGAAAAAAAAAAACACCAAACCCAAACAAACCAACCAAAACCCCAAAAACATACTACCAATAACTGATTTCATACCATTAAGGTCCTTTCAGTATTCCTTGATGTGTCTACAGTTAAGTGTGTCTCTACAATGAAATCTACAATGAAATGTTTCCAATTGATGGATACCCCTAAGCATAACAACCAGTAAAAACAAAAAGGGAGCCCTTCACATATCAGAGGCCCTTAAACTCCAGCTTCCCCATACATGATCTTATACATGCAGTGGACTAAGGAGTACTATGCTGTGCCAGTCTATCTTTATTACAAAATATGAAGATATTCAGGAATCTCTGATCTTTTCCTACAAAACAGAAAATATGCTATAATGGCTGCAAATCAGAATTCAGGATTGCAGTTTGTAGCTGTAATAGGTGTTCAGTATAGCATATGAAACCCACTGACAAATCCAGATGTATACTTGGGCAATATGCAGTACACCAATTTAAAATTTTATCACATATACCCATGTAGACTTAAGTGTACACATGCCATAAGTTTACAGAAGGTTCATGTACATACATGTAAATGCCATACTATTATAAGTATTTGTTACAGCACTGAGATGAGAACAAGCTTTTGCTATGAAACTGGAAAAAATAGACAATGTTTTTCTTAACTCCACGTCCAGTGCTTCCTAGCAGAGGCTACATAAAATTCACTCGTCACAATGAAGGCAGGGAGATCAGAAAAGGAGCTTCAGAGACTTTAAAAGCTGCAGATGGAGTTGCCAAAACAACCCTCTTAGAACTGGTGCAATACAGACATCCTAAATCATTGCAAAACCAAAGCAGCAAGTCATCCAGTTCTTATTTTATCTTTTTCTACAATGCTTCATTGTCTAAGGCAGGCTAAATACTCTGTATAGAGGAGTTCCGCTATGTTTCCCTCAGGCCACCTCTAGATGCTTAATCAAATACCAATGACAGCAGAAAAACTGATGCTTAACTGCAATATCTATTTAAGCACACATTTGCTAGGAAATGTTAATTCCGAAACACCTGTACAGCTGCCAAATACACCTTGGGAAGATTTTCTGCTTTTCATTGGCAGACAAAAACCAGACCAAAACTATCCTTCAAAGTAAAACCACAACAAGGAGAACAAGAAAATTTAGAGATAAATTTTCCCCATATGCAACAGGGAACTGACCTACTCCTGCAAAATTAAATAGTAATCCTGTTTCATCCTTAAATCTTATCAGCTGTCTTGTATTCCCAATATCAATATAAAATAATTCCTCAGCCTCTTAGGTTTTTGTATTTTTCAAGCAAGTACTTAAATATCACTTCACAGATCCTACCTAAGCTTCTGTTCCTTTTGACTTGGTAATTAAATTCTAGCATTAACTTCGCTTGAAGCAATCATTTTTACTCGGTACAGACCAGGACTTTCTATGGTACCTTATTGCCCAAGTATCTAGTTTTTAGTGGGTTTCGTACTCTGTTTGACAATGACTCTTCTCTCATTTACAATGCATATGTAATGTATTCTGAGATTAAAGCAGAACATTTGCATGCCCTGTGCTTCAAAGGTCTAATACAGCAATTCTTATTCAAGCAGCAATTTTTATTTTACGTACCCATGGTGGTTTAGTGTCTATAAAAGTTTCAGAATGAAACACCTTTATCATTTTGTCAGGGGGGGAAAAAAAAAAAATCTTCTTTGGATTAAGAAATTCTTACCATGTTGTTATTGTCATACATTTTCTTGCTAGTAATTCTAGGGCATAATGTGTTGCTTGTGCTGCACTTTCTCCTAAGACAGTACCCACACTGATTGCCAACTCCAGTTCATTTCCACGAATCAGGTTTGCCATCGCAAGCTTGCTCAATGAAAAAATTATATCATTAAGGGACACAAGCATTTTTGGGGATTCACCATGTTGAGCATATGACATTCATTTATGAGACTGCTTTTTACAGGAGGATAAAATACGCATTAATTAAAGCAATTTTATATACAACTTGGGTCTCCTGAATGAGTAAATAATTGTACACCATGTGTTAAATCACTTTTTAAATAACTAAATAGGTTTCCTTTAGCAGAATTTTCCTTTATTCAACCAGAGATTACACAAATTTCATATGTAAAAAGCATGACAGCAATTCCTTCTAGTCTTAAGTAAGGACACTAGCTTTCAGAGTACATATTTGCCTTCCATTTCATGAAAGGAGACAAAAAAACCCAACCCACCCAAAAAACAACAAACCAGGAAGGACTCTCCTGTTATTATGCTCTCTGGCAACTGGAGTTGCTCATAGTCATAGTAGAATATCAAACAGGAGGAGATTACACAACAACTTGAAATATATGTATTTTGAAGTACAGAAATTAACTGATCATTGTTTTCTCTGAACAGCTCACTAAGGTGCAATTTTACTCATTTTGGGGGATAGTGAAGGAATAACATGTTGAGTCAGCAACAACAAAATCTAGAGAGAGTGAGGAAAAGAAACAATTTGTAAAACTAGAAATCAGGGGAGTTTTGCAAACTTCAATATTGTAGGGATACAAAGCAAATACCAAGTGTAAGTAATAAATTTTCGAGTGTGGTAGATACATTTTAAAAAACAGTTAACACGTGGAGATGTAAAAAGGAAGGCAATGTTGGCCTTTCCATAGTTAAAGAGAAAAATAAAAAATTACCTCTATATTTTCAACAGCCAGATGGCAACATGCTGCAAGCACTGCATGGCCATCCTGGAAATACCATTCTGCCAGTTCTTCACTGACCTTGTGCAGGAGCCTGCAAGAACAAAACAAGAATTCTGCAATGTCATTTAAAAGTTGGTGTTCTCTGGCTCTTAGTTATGTATGTCACCACTTTTGCTTCTGTACCTTAGAATTTCTATATTTGACTTACAGGTAATTGTAGAATCACAGAACAGTTTGGGTTGGAAGGAACCTTTAAAGGTCATCTAGTCCAACCCCCCTGCAATCAGCAGGGACATCTTCACCTAGATCAGGTTGCTCAGAGCCCCATCCAACCTGACCTAGAATGTTGCCAGGGACGGGGCATCTACCATCTCTCCAAGCAACCTGTGCCAGTGTTTCACCACCCTCATTGTCAAAAACGCCTCCCTTAGATCTAGTCTAAATCCACCCTCTTTTAGGTTAAAATCATTACCTCTTGTCCTATGGCAACAGGCCCTGCTAAAAGTCTGTTCCCATCTTTCTTATAAGCCGACTTTAAGGGCTGAAGGGCTGCTATAAGGTCTCCCCGGAGCTTTCTCTTCTCCAGGCTGAACAACCC
>NW_010528596.1:0-30010 GCF_000687285.1 Phaethon lepturus | reverse complement strand
GCCTTCTGGGCTGTGAGCGCACGTTGCCGGCTCATGTCCAGCTTTTCACCCACCAGTACCCACAAGTCCTCCTCGGCAGGGCTGCTCTCCACTCCTTCATCCCCCAGCTTATATTGATATCGGAGGTTGCCCCGACCCAGGTGCCGGACTTTGTACTTGGCCTTGTTGAGGTTCATGAGGTTCACAGGGGCCCATTCCTCGATGAATGACACCACTAGCTTTCAAAATGCAATCAGTTTGAGCTTTATCCATTACTTATGTTGACACATATTCAGGTCTATCAGTTTCCCAAAATCAACATCAGTATGGAAATGTCCCTCCAGATTGACAGAAGAAAAATTAAACATTTGGATATTTATTCTGTACCTGTGAACTCTGCGTAAGTATCTCTCCAGTTGCTCAAAAACTGTAGATGTAAATTAAGTAACTACACAGTCTCCAAGCTGCTTTTCTTACTATACATAATACATATGGTAATGTAATTTAGGTTCCTGAGTACTGTTCTAAAGAAAGAGAGATGCATCATTTCTTTTATGGGCACACACAATGAATGTGAATGGCCATTAGCGTACATTGTCAGAAACTTCTTCACTGATAATAAAGAGTGAAGCTTCAGACAGAGAAGATGCATAAAAAAATAAGGTCTCACAGATACTTGGTAATGCTAAATCTTACTCTACCTACCAAAAGTTCTAAGTTAATAAGCTACGTATTTAGACATATTTAAGTGCCTAGGAATGCACCTTAAATACCAAGCAAATGAAAAGGATATTTTTAACACATACATATGAAAAATCCATTTGGTTCCAAAAGGAGGCACAACGGGGGAATCAGTCAATGTAGCACCCGTTAGTAATGCTATCAACTAAGTACTAGAAGATGTAATATTTTCTTGTCAAATTCTACATTGCTGATGCCAAATTAAACCCCTAATGTTTATCTCCCTTGATGGCTTTACATTCTGCAGTAAAATGAGGTTTTAGGTATAAACTAGAACAACTTACTCATTGTAATCATCTGTATTGTTTCCACCAGAATTTGAAGATACACTTGTTGTGTAGAGTGATGACATCTGTATATTTCCCTCACAAGCTGCCTAGAAATGAATTTTAAAAAGTGATTAATTAATGCACCAATCAAACAGAATATGAAACGTGATTTTTGAACAACAACAAAATAATCTAAAATCTATAAAAATCCTTCTAAAGCCCAGTTATAACAAAGGAAATGTTTAAACCAATGAACTTATTCATAGCTAAATCTTAGCCTAGTTTTATCCAGCCATACAAGAAATTCTACAGAAGCAAGAGACCTTTTCCTTCCTATGCATTTGTTCAGGATTTTTCCACCATTTGAATACTCTTGACATGGACAGCGAGGGCTACAACCTTGATTTTTACACCCCAAGGAGCAAGTGGCTGTGAGTGAAGGATGAACTCCACAGACACTTCTCAGTAGGTATACCAGCAAATCTGGAAAGATTTACATAGTGGCATAAGCTGAACCTTTTTTGTGTCTGGCAATAAATTATTTCTAATGTTAAATGAGAAGAGCTCAGTGCAGGTTAAAAGGAAATTCTTTCATGTGCTTTAACGTGTAGCTGGCATAACAACATTAAAACTCAGGACTCAGTTAAAATGGAAAGAAAGTCCTGGTATTTTATTGCTTAATACTATCTGATTAAACCTTTGAGACAAAGGCTATTCTCTGAATTGTAATAAAAGCAGTCCCTGCTATGTCTTTCTTACAAGAAAAATGAAAATCTTTCTAAAGCTTTAAGGTGTTACAATGTTTGAACCTTAAAACTTGTTAAATTTTAGCATACCTCAAAGTTCCATGCTGTGCACTATTCATCTACTACTAGAACAACAACAACATACAGATAGACAATTTCTAAAGAACAAATTCACATGCATTATTAAAGGCCTTATCTCTGAGGCAACTCGACATTCAAGGATGGGTAGGCATGAGAGAATGTACCAGGGACAAATCTTGACTGTTTATTTAACAAACAATATTAAGTATGCAGCAGTTACTCAAAAAGAATAAAGGAATGGTGAGAAAGTGTGAAACAAGTATTGGTCTTGCATGTTTTGTGCGCCCTTTAACTGTGTTTACATGAGGAAGCAGAAGGGACACGTGCTTTTAGTAATTTCTTGTACTGTTTTTTGCATTAATTTAAAAGTTTTATTTCCTATATTGATTACTACTGCAACTGAGCAGTTTCACCCAAAGATTCTATAGGAAGTAGTATAGCCGAGACCTCAGCAGAAACACAAGAGAAATCCTACATGTCTTAGATGTTAAGCGCAATACTGACTGCTGAAAATCAGGTTAATTTTCTACTTCAACCAAAAATTAACAACTTCAATTTTCATTATGGGCATTTTATTGCCATTTAGAAGAATCAGACTTAAAATCTATAAGCATGTGATACCTTTTTATGAATTCTGCATAAAAACTGGTAAATATAATACACAAGTAAAGAGCAGGGTATCATTATTTAACTGTTTTGCAAAAGTGAACAGAGCTAGCCTTTTAAATATGCTTGTCATCTTCAGAATTGGAAACAAATAGCTAACTACATCTCCCACACTGTTATACATAATAATACCTGTGCAACAAGCAGAGCCTCTTTAAGCTGGCCTCTTGAAGTAAAGAAAGAAACTAGTTTCTTCACATCTCCGATAGCTATACAGTATGGGATGACATCATCATTTTCTTCCTGAATTAACTGATCAGCTCTCCTAATTAAACAAATGAATAAATAAACACGAAAGATCTACATACATAATTGATTACTAAGCTTATCTCTATGGTATAGGTATTACCTGAAGCCATATAAAGTTCACTGAAACCCATGTACCCTTCCAGACCTCAGAAGATTTGCAAACTGCGGATACCGCACTAAAGAGTTTCCAGTTAAACTAACAATCTATGCTCAACCCTTTAACTTGATTCTTGTACACAAAGTTCTTGTTGAAATCCTCCACAGTTCTATCCCAAAGCTTACTGAACAAAAAGTAACATCACTAGAATGCTGTAACAAAAGCCAAGTACAACCGATATTAGTATTCATCCTTCCTACTTGTCCGTGTCTTTTTATGGACAGGAGCTACAATTCAGCATCATATTTTTATTACCTTACCTTTGCATTAACTTCCTCCAATATTTCATCGATACACCAGGTGCAACTGAGAGCGCTTTGTCCCACTAGGAGAAAGCAGCAATACATTTAACCTGATCATTTTATTTTGGGAAAAATCTGTATTTTTAACTAGTTTCATGTTTCTTCCATTAAAAATGAATTTGTCAAGAGTTAAATAAGGAATGAGCTATGCATTAGACTGCATATGTTAAAAATAATATAATTGGAGCAAGAGTACTCTTCTATGGACTTGTGACCATTTTATTGCTACCCCATTTTTACTAGGGTAGCTGGTTTTCAGAAGTTTTCATATTTTATTGTACTTCAATAATGTTCTAATATTTTACCTCTCCAAGTTCTACCATTAGTTCACAATATCGCTGAATTTGTCCTAATCTTAAATGTATTTCTGCAGCTTCTTTAAGCCTCTCGTCTTTGCTTGGTGCACCAATACCACCTCCAAACTTGGACATTTTTACTGTTGTCAGTTCTTGTGCCTTGGACTGAAGAAAAAGAAAGAAATTAACAAAAAAACCTATTTTTTTTTAAAAATACAGTTTGTGATGAAAACAAGTTTCCTTAAGAATGAACTAGAGTCAAACATTACAATGGCATATAAAGGCTATCATCTAAGAAAAGAATCTTTTTGAGAAAAGGCTAAGTGGAAGAGCTTACAATGAGATTACAGTGAACTATTTATACCGTTAAGGTAACTGTTCAGTGTTTTAATGCACACGTACATTTTCCTCTATTATCTTCATTTAATCTCTTTTATATATACTTTTCTTTCTCAACAGTTTTCTCATATGTAATAGTAATTTACCCAGATGTCCACCACAAAAATCATGATATTTTTGAAATGTCAAAAAAATATTTGTGAACATAAACCATACAGAGCTGGAAATTGTACTTATTGCCATTAAAATCATGTCCAAACAAAGAAAGAATAAAGGCAGTAGGCTCAACCTGTGTACTGATCTGTCATACTCCATTAACCTTATGACCAATAAATGGTTTATATTGCCAACCACTACATTTTTGATATTAGTTGAAGAGATAAGATTAAATTTCTCCATCTGGCAGAGTTTGAGGAACAATCTGCAACAGGATCATATTTAACGTTAAAAAAAGGAGGGGGACAAAAGAAGCTTCACATTTCAAGAATTATCAGTTTATCATCCATGCAAGTGAGATGGCATTTGGCTATTCATGGTGTTACAATACCATATATAGACGATTGAAAATGAACTTCAGCAAAGTAAACTGCAATGTAGACTAATACCAGCTGCTGAGAAAGGCAAAGGATCTGTTTTTTTAAAACAAACTATGTTACTATTTTCCTTGGCACCTCCATCTTTATCATTTTCATGCTGAAGCCTCCAATGTATCCTCTCTGTTTGCTACAGAAAAATACACTTGCTCTAGGTTCCTACTTCATCCCGAAATGTCTAGGTGCTGCAATATCATTATACAGTTTCCTAAGAAAAAAATGGTACTAGCAGCCATACACAAGCAGCTAGCATCACCCTACCTCTACTTTCTCTTAAAGCTCTCAAGCAAGATTGAGACTTGCAAAAAAGACTGAGTCAGCAAAAAGGAGACAAAACGCTTTTAATTAATGTCAACACTGAATCCAGATCCACAGAATGATCAGCAATTACTGTAGTACTCTAGGTCACCCGAGTTACAAATGCATGAAATCATGTTTCAGGGATAATCAGACTGCTTGCAGTATATGAGTCAAGAATTAATTTTTTCTTCTCAGGCTAACTGGCTGAGAATACTGGTTTCTGGACACATGGACGGACCCACACACAGATAGAGCTTCATAGTATTAGCAGAGCAGCTGCTACTATTACAGTTAAGATCACCAATACAAAGCTTCTGTCACTTCAGACTCATCAGATATGTAGAATACTCTTTAAAGAGAGTCTATGATTTTGCAAAAGACACAGTCTGCAACAGCAAACAGGTGATAGCTGGCAGGTATTTAGCCCCCGGGATGGCAAGTGGGGAGTTATGCATTTCCTGATCTATACCAATAGATATCTTTCCATTAGAGTATGGGATTCTTTAGTAACCCTATGAAGTCTGTGACAGAACCACATATCCCCATATCCTGCACAAATTGTATGTCTGGTTGCATATTCATATATGCAGCTACTAATAAATTTGTGGCCTAGTATTTGAATTTCACATTCAAATCTGAGTCATTCTTCAGCTGCATATCTTCATTAATGACAGTTTCTTGCTATCCACTCCTTCTTCCAGGCAGCTACAGAGCTTATTTCTGCAGACTCTCCTCCATTTTCAGACATGGATTTCCCTGTCCCTGCATCTGAACGTAAGTACATGTTCATACAACCAAATAGTTTGACTTTACTGAATATAAAAGTACCAGATATATATAATAGGGAAGACAAACTTGTTTCATAGCTCAAGGTGTAGTGATGCTTGCTTTCCAATTTCTTTTCATTATTTTGAAAACTGCTTTTCTAATTAATAACTCTAAGAGCATTTTAACACTGAGTATTCATGAAATCATACAGACTTAGCTAGATGCTATTATTCTGACAGACTAGTATTGCAGAGAACTGATATTGCACAAATACCTTTGGACATGAAATAAATTGTGACCCTTTTGTAAAGCATCAAATGTTATTTTTAAAGAGTGAAATGCTATATGGATTAATAACCACTTTCACATACCATTTATGCTTCACTTACCATTCTAAATCTAATGAGATGTTTCATATGCATAATTCCTTTGCAGTAGTTCTGTGGAAGCAAACTGTCATCCTCTCCTTTTATTACAGCAACTAAATCCCACAAATTTTTGCTGCCTCCTGGAGGCTAAAATTGTTAGGGAAGAAAAAGGTTGTATTACAGTAATGTTCAACAGAGAAACTAAAGTTATAAAGACATTGAAAAATATTTGTCAGTCAATTCCACGAAATACTGCTAGTAAAGCTCTTTCAGACCATTTCAATATTAGAAGCTTTACTGTGAAGACATGGATTAGTTCAAGATACTACAACTCTTTCAACCTTCTTGAAGGCTGTGAAGATAGAGCCAGATCCATGAACATATTTGGTTATGTGCAGACATAGTTGAGGGTTCACCATTAGAGTTTTCCCTTTTGCTCCCCAAGGAACACGAGCTATCTGGTGGTTACTGTTGTCATAAAAAAACTATTCAGCTGCTGGGATGCAGGCGTGACGCCAGTACAGTTTACCATTTTCTGTAAAGCAAAGGAGCGGGCCAGGTAAAAACAACTTCAGGGCTCAACTGCCACAATCTTGTTTACTATCTTAATATTAATTCATGAAATAGACACATATGGAATAACTGCATAGGCAAAAAATCTTGCAGGCCATTAAGGAGATATTTTTTTTTAATAAATTTTAAAGCATATTTACTAGTCTAAGATTTGAATCAATCTTTCTGTAGAACTAGGACAATGGTTTAACATTCAATGAGTTCTAGAAGAGAGGGAGTAATTAAAAGCTTAAAAAAAAAAAAAAAATCTTGACACCTTTGACCTGAAGGAGTTTTTCTAAGAATAACAGAATTACAAGTTTAGAAGTCAAATTACTTCTGAGCTTGTAAAAAGCAGAATCATAGAATCATGAAGACTGGAAAAGACCTTTAAGATCAAGTCCAACTATAAAGTCAACATCACCATGCCCACTAAACCATGTCCTGAAGCGCCACATCTACATGTTTTTTGAACACTTCCAGTGATGGTGACTCCACCACCTCCCTGGGCAGCCTGTTCCAATATTTGACCACTCTCTCAGTAAAGAAATTTTTCCTAAAATCCAATCTAAACCTCCCCTGGCGCGACTAGAGGTCATTTCCTCTTGTCCTATCACTAGTTACTTGAGAGAAGAGACCAACACCCACCTCACCACAACCCCCATTTCAGGTAGTTGTAGAGAGCGATAAGGTCTCCCCTCAGCCTCTTCTTCTGCAGACTAAACAACCCCAGTTCCCTCAGCCGCTCCTCAGAAGACTTGTGCTCCAGACCCCTCACCAGCTTCGTTGCCCTTCTCTGGACACGTTCCAGCACCTCAACGTCCTTCTTGTAGTGAGGGGCCCAAAACTGAACACAGGATTCAAGGTGCAGCCTCATCAGTGCTGAGTACAGGGGCACGATCACTTCCCTACTCCTGCTGGCCACACTATTTCTGATACAGGCCAGGATGCTGTTGGCCTCCTTGGCCACCCGGCCACACTGCTGGCTCATGTTCAGGATTCAGAAGATCCTACTGTGGAGGAGAGACTAGTCCTCTTTCTTTCAGTTCCTTAAAGCTCCCACTTGACTCCTCATAGTTTAAGCATGACATTTTATTTGCTGGACTCAAAAAGCACTGAATACAACTGATGAAAGAAGTTTTTGTGCTTGGACTATTCTCATATTTTTGTAATAGTTTTACTCTCAAATCAATGGGGGACATCAGAATGTATAACTTCCCTAAAACAAGGAATTCCATAAAAAATATTTTTAATAAAACAGGAAAGGTCAAGATTTGTAACTGAGGAAGATTGTTTCAGCATTTCTAAATCATACACTTCAATTTAGCTAGAAATCAAAACAAGTATTTTGGATGAACGAGGTCCTTGTAGATCAGTGTATTGACTTAAATTACAACAGTGCTTGACACAAGGTGTAGTTCCGGGTCATTTTTGTCCTTGTTCTACCTCATAAGTTCAGCTCTTATGCAGGTAAGAACTCACAGGGGACACAGAAGTTTACATTTTTAATTCAATTGCCCAAAGAGGTTGCAGTGATTTTAGGAAATATTACTGTGCAATGGAGCAAAGGCAATAGATGGATACTGCGACATGGGTCATCCAGGTCTACAGCTCCTACAAGGTAATACAGCAGTTCTCGCACGGACACTTGGGCAGTTCAAATCTATCTGTAATGAGGGTGTCCCACTGATGGATTAAAATTAAAAACTCCAATGTAGTTTGATAAACCACATTTTTTCATTTTCTCAAATAGAAAATTCTTGTAAAGTCAAACTTTTCCTATGGAAAATTAAATTATGCCACCTATTTCACTTTGTGAAATATTGGTGTTCACAACTGACAAACAATTCAGTCATGGACATTTTTACACGCAGAACTGTTAGGAGATAGAATTGATTTCTGGATATTTTCTGAGGTCCCTTTAAGAAAGCAAAAAAAAAAAAAAAGGTAGAAAAGAAAGAAGTTTCCATTTTGGAGATTGACTTCAGAAGAGAAAGTCATGCACACTGACAACATCCTTAAGTTTGCAGAATACTTACTGAAAAACATTCTGAAAACCACCTTAGTTTTTTTCCTCGAGGATTTCCTGTCAATTTTTCCACTTCTTGTTTAATATCCCTGGAAACTTTACCACACAGCAAAGGAGGAACACCAGATTCCACAGCACGATCTAACACACAAAAGGATTTATACATGAAAATTAAAAAAAAACAAGGAAAAAAGTATAGTTACATAAAGAAAATTCAAACAACGGTATATACAATTTACTTACCTGTATTACCGATAATCTCATCCCAGCATCTATCTGCCAAGATGTTTATTTGTAGAGGGCTTATAAGAGGTGTCAATGACCAGAGTCTCACAGTGGAGTCACGAGAGCAAGATGCCATAGTAAATGGACGACTAGGATGACATGTTAAACCTAGCAGAGAGAGCATTTAAAAATGTAGTAAAATAATTAAGTTTATCTAATATCGAGTTTGATTACATTATTTTATAAATTTAAAAATACTTAAAAATGCATTTCAATACACAAGTAAAATAAATTTTAAAAATATTACCATATACATCTGCACCATGATCATAAACTGTGTCCAAACATGTTCCATCTCTTGTGTCCCAGACTCGAATTGTATAGTCCCAACTGCCGGATATTAGAAGGTAAGGAATTTCAGGATTCCACATCAGTCCCCGCACTGGAGCTGTATGTCCACTAAGGACATTTATACAAGCATCCTGTGTATAATCCCATATTCGAACAGTACTGAAACAGGATAAAAAAGACCTATGTCCATCGAATCACCTACTGAAATGTGATTATCCCTCTACTTCAGCAATATTCTAAACTTCAAATTTATCAGAATATTTACTTGCAATATGTTTATAGAAGTTGTAATAGGACAGGTTGGAGCCAATGCCCTTCACGTTTAGGATGGAGTACCAAATATACCAAAGACAGTCCACCCGTCTATTCTATCCACCACATAGCCTTTCAAAAATCTCACATGCACCATTATCTTACATATCAATGAGAGAAAAGAAATTTGCCCGTATGCCTGCATGTGTATTAAGTTTGTCTGTTAAGACTCTCAAGGGGGGAAAAAAATAAAAGAAAAACAAAGCAAAACTGTAAGTTCTATCTTTCCTATGGCTTTCACAGCCCTCTAAACGACCCAAGAAACTACAAATGTGTTAGTCTAACCTCAGTTCCTGGAAAGATTGTGGAGAAGATCATACAGGGTACTACTGAAAAGCATTTAAAGAGTAATGCAATCATCAGGCACAGTCAACATAGGTTCACAAGGGAAAGTCCTGATTAACTAATTTGATATCCTTCTATGGTAAGGTCACCCACCTAGTGGATGAAGGGAAGGCAGTAGATGTAGTTTTTCTGGATTTTAGTAAGGCTTTTGGTACTGTTCCTCACAGCATCCTTCTGGACAAGATCTCCAACAGTGGGATGAGCAGGTTCATGGTGTGCTGCGTGAAGAACTGGCTAAACGGCAGGGCTTAAAGGGTTGTAGTGAACGGGGCTACATCTGGTTGGCAACCAGTCACCAGCAGCGTTCCTCAGGGTTCAACCCTAGGGCCAGTTCTGTTCAATATATTTATCAATGATCTAGATGCAGGAGCTGAATGCATCACTAGCAACTTGGTGATGATATCAAACTGGGAGGTGCTGTTGGCTCTCTCAAAGGACAAGAGGCCTTGCCGAGGGATCTAGATAGATTGGAGCATTGGGCAATGATTAATGGGATGAAACTTAACAGGAACGAATGCCAGATTCTGCACCTGGGACAGAGTAACACCAGGCACAAGTATACACTGGGAGAGGAGTGGCTGAAGGGCAGCCCTGCAGGGAGGGACCTGGGGTGCTGGCTGACAGCAGGCTCAGTGTGAGGCACCCGTGTGCCCCGGCAGCCAAGAGGGCAAACCCCGTCCTGGGGTGCACCAAACACAGCGTAACCAGCCGGTCAGCGGGGGTGATCATCCCTCTGTATTTAACTGTTGGTGCAGCCTCACCTCAAGTACTGTGTACAGTTCTGGGCCCCACAACTCAAGAAGGATGTGAAGGTCCTTGAATGTCTCCAGAGGAGGGCAACAAAGCTGGTGAAAGGGCTGGGAGGAATGTCCCATGAGGAGTGGCTGAGGACTTTGCGCTTGTCTAGTTCAGAGAAAAGGAGGCTGAGGGGCGACCTCATGGCTCCCCACAGGTTCCTGAGGAGGAGAAGTGGAGAGGGAGGTGCTGATCCCTCCTCCCTGGTATCCACTGACAGGATGCATGGGAACGGTTCAAAGCTGTGTCAGGGGAGGTTTAGACTTGACATTAAGAAGCGTTTGTTTACAGAGAGGGTGATCAAACCCCAGAAAAGGCTTCCTAGAGAGGTAGTCAATGCTCCAACCCTGCCAGTGCTTAAGAGGCATTTGGACAGTGCCTTTAATAATTTGCTTTAACTTTTGGTTAACCCTGAAGTGCTCAGGCAGTTGGACTAAATAATCATTGCAGGTCCCTTCTAACTGAAATATTCGATTCTATTCTGTCCTTTGAACGTGGCATTTGTCACATGGCAGAAGTGGACACCACACTATCTTAAATGATGAAACTCCCACCACAATTACACAAGTAATGAGAAAGAATTCATACCAGCTTTCTCATTACTTTTTTCTTCTCTTTTAACCAAGTAAGTTTCCAACTTTTCCTTTTCTTTCAGTAGTTGTTATTGCTGGGCACAGCTAATTGAGCAGACTACAGAACTAGGAAGTTAAAAGCTCAATTTCTTGAAGAGAACATTGTAATTCTGGCTAAGTTTTATTACATTATCAACTATGTTACCAAAGTTCACTGATGGCAGCAAAGGCACCTATTACCATTTCTCCAGTACTGCAAAGGGGCCATTTGATGAGCCTTGCATCACAAAGTAGAATCCACAAGTTAGAAGGACATTATATTTACGTATATATTGTTGTACAGCAATACATGCTCACGTGTGACCCTTGCAATATGTTCCTATGTACTGTATAAGCCTAGGTGCTAAACAGGTCATCTGAAATAGTTGAGTTGACTACAAACAGGAGCATTACCATGTATAATGAACTCAAAAGACTGTTTATTTTCTGAGTTACCTGGGATTAAGTTATTCAACGATCTCCCTCCCTCAAAGTGAAAGTGTGACTATTCTAGAAATCCCTCTGCAATCAAGACTTATAACATAACCATGATTGGTAATAAAATCAGAATATCTCATAATGACACTATGACAGAATTTTGGATTCTCTACATCTTGCTCATGCGAAATAGAGAAGATTTACACATAAAAGATTTGTCATCAAGTTGCTTTCTTTCATGAATCATTACACTATGAACTAACAGATTTTGTTGCAAGCATAGACATCTAATGAATGATATTGGGGAAAGCAACAGAAGCCAATACGCCAAACTTGTGATCCTTTACGGAAATGTTTTGTATACTCTGCGGGGACGTGGCTTCGAATCATAGAAAAATCATCCCTCCAGCTTACCATAGACTGATGCTCTCTCCCTCAAAAAATGTCATCAAAACCAACAAAAAAGTACCACCTAGCATCCATTAAAAATCTCCACAGATTATATGTAATTATACTTTTGAAAAACATCAAATAAGAGCAGGTCTTGTGCCCATACCTGTTGACATAACGTAAGCATGTGGTATCCTCCTTGTATCATTCCTGGGAATAACAGGTATTGGTCACTGACTCTACTCTTGCGAAAGTATTTGGAAAGTTGCATTGCTATAGCAGTTGTGACAATTTTAGGTCATTATCCTGCTACCCAAATACTATATTAAGCTAACAGCAAAGCTACAGCCTGAATCTGAACAAGGCAGAGATTTAGATTATTATGTTATTCACAGAGGTTTTTGAAGGTGTCAGCACCAGTACAACTAAAGATCTTAAGTTTCTCTAATATCCTGCTTGAGGTTTTAAGTTTTCTGATAGTTCAGAAATACACACCCATCATCAGAGCCACTGCAGAGGATTCCTTCTCTCAGAGGAGACCACCGTACATGAAACACCTTTGCAGTATGCCCTGTAAAAATTTTCAGTGGCTGATCAGAGCTGGTTGCCAAGTAGTAAACACGAACGTTTTTATCCTCACAACCAGTAGCTATCATATCTCTGCAAAATAAAAATAATAAAATCCTGGGTCACTGGGAACATCAAAAGTATTGTTTTTTAGTTTACAAATAAACATGATACATGTTTTGAAATTTACTTTAGAAAGTAGCTTATTTTCGCTTATCCTTTGTCTCTTTACGATGTAATTATTGATAACTCAATTAAAGATACTAAATCAGAAAAAAAAACTGATAAAGATCCATGAGTTGCAACAGGGAATAGCATTTGCACTACAGTCTGACCAAGCACCCAACACACAACTATTAATAAATGAATGACTGTATAATTGTCTTTTGACAAAAATTCCTAATAACAACACGAGAACTTATCTGCAAAATTAACATACCACAGTGTATTTAGCTGCCTGCTGTATCTTCAGCTTAGCAGTCATTCAAAGGATGTCAGCCTAAACACCCCTTTCCTGGTATCGAATGTCTGCTCCCCACCCCCCATTATATATTCAGCCAGAGAATTTTTTTCTCCCATCAATATGAAAAGATCCTCTTTTAAAAGTTAAGTAGTTCTTGTCCTACTTAACACATGAACATGCTGGGCAATGAAATACAGTACTGGGAATATACAGCTGTTCAGACATATCCTACTATGGAACAGAAACAATTTCAGTGCTCTAATATCACAGTAAATACAGTAAATACAACATTCTAAATAACTGTGTGTCACTTTAAATAGTAAATATTATCAATTCTTTGGGTTAATTTTTACTTACTTGTTGTTTTGACTCCAATCACAGCCAAACACTGCAGCTGGATGTTTGTACTTGTGAAGAACCTTGCCATCGATGGTTCGAATAATACTGAAACCAATTACAATGTAGTATTATGAGGAAAAAAGCGTTCTAAGTAGGCTATCTAAAAGTCAAGTTTTATTTCATGCAAATTAAGACAGATAGCAAAAGAAGCATACAGAAAGTATGTGAGAAATCTTTATTCCTACAGCCCCTGAACTACAGGGCTAACTATGTATTTCCCAGCAAAACATTTAATTGACTGAGTCCATGTTCCTTCAGAGGGGCTGTATATCCACTGGGGTACCTTCCTCCCTGAAAGGATCCTCACAGCCCAAAATCTAAGTTGCAGCTGTGGCTTTAAGGTACAAATAGATCTTTAGGGATTTAAAAAAGTTGATTGATTTTTTCCTAAAATTCATGCTCTTGTTATGTTTGAGCTGAAATAACATGGCTAGCAAAGAAAAGAAAGAACAAGGATTTAAAAATGTACTGAAACACAATAAATGCAAAATTGTTCTCAGAGTGCTTTTGCAAGTTTTTACCAATAAACTCTTATACTCCTGTAATACTACAATTGCAATGACTTGGTTCTAAAATAGTGATTCCTAGTCCTTGAAATAACAGACTTAAAAAATTGAAAAATGAATACACATGTAAAATAGGATGGCTTTTGAAAAGTGTCCTCTGTATCTACACATAAGAAAACTAGAAGAATATTCTTAGCTAAATTATAATCAATATTAATTTTCGCTATCAGATTGTCTTAAACACTACTCCTTTTGCAAACATTTTCTCTATTTTTTTCTTAAAATAATGACAAATATATCCTAACAAGTACAGGAGATTAATATAATTCAAGTTTTGGCCAGTAAGAACAGTTTAAAAATTAATCAGTGAGAACAGTGTCAAAGTTTACTGACTTGAGAAGTACATTTAGCAATTTTTTTTTCTTCCAGTAACACTCACCAAAATCCATCACTGCTGCAGGTTGCTACTCTTTTGGAATCTTTATGACTCCAGGCAATGCAGAAGATTCCATTCTTTCCATGCTTCAAAAAATGCAAAATACCTATCAATAAGAAATAATTCACCCCTTTTTCTCTCATCTATTGACTCACCTTTTTTTATTTTATTCTCCTGTGGGCTTCAGCCCTTTTCTCCCAGTAAAATAGACTGTATAAAAGCACATTATAATGAGTCCCCAATATGGCTGGGTTATTTGAGAATCCACATACAAAAAATTGGGACTGAAGACAGAGAGTAAAAGGGCCATACTCTCCAGGATCCAAGAGACAAAACTGGATTAAGCTGAAGAATGAGCAACCCAAAACTATATGAATCTGAAGCTTGAATAAAGGTTAGCTAATTGTTGGAATAATGAAGACAGTGGGTGGGCATGAATAATTGTGGTACGCAAAAACTTAAGCAGGACATGTTTCAGGGTGAGTGTTTGTGAAAAGATGTTCAGTAGCAAAAGTGCAAATCTTCTGAGTGTTAGAAGTCAGGAACTCCTGAATGTATGTATGTATGTATCTGATTTCTGTCCCTATACCCCCTGCTCCATCTCTGTCTTCTTAAAGAGCATCCTTTGTCCGCTGATACAGATGCCACAGTTAATGATGTCTGTATAATCTGAAGATTACAGCTACATACACTAAGATTATACAAAAAAGTATCAAATACTACAATACAGTACTAAATAGCTCCTTCTGTCAATAGCAATTATGCTAACAATTAAGTTTCAGGACTTGCAAACGTCTGCATATATTTCAGGTAATACAAGACCAGTTTCTAAATAAGGCATACTGGTTAGTGTGCTGCAAAATGGAGCTTTATTGGTCTAGATCTCAGGGACTGGAAATTTTTTCTGGGCCTTACGTTTGAAAATACAGAACAGAATTTTACATTTTGACACCTAGCTTAAAGTCTACATGTCCCTACACATTTACATGTTTAAGAAAGAATCAGCTATGCTTTTGCTGTATATCGCTACAGGACTGATTTTAAGATAATGGAGACCATCTGATGCTTTATCATCCTCATGTCCCAAACATGACTTCCAGTCTGAGGAAGTAAAAATTCTGCTGCCTCAGAGATAAACTGGCACCCTCATAATTCCTTCTACAGACTTTTATATTATAGCACCTTTTAAAAACATATGAACTTTGATCCATCTTTATTTATTGACACTAGAGGGAACAACTAACTTACATTTCTTTTAGACAAAAAGAGATGTAATCTCATCTTACCTCACTGAATCTGGTTATCATTTTGCCTTTTGGGACATCCCAGATGAAGCCACCATTTCTGGATGTTGCACCTGCTATGCAGTTCAGATCTCCTTTAGAGAAAGATATTTGTAAGATCTCACAATAAATAGAAGGTCACAATATGGTTTGACTAATATGTTTCTACTTTAGATTCAAGAAATGCAATATATAAACAGAAGACCTCAATGGCACATAAACAAGAGTTTTTCATAGTTTAAGGCCAGTGTTGGATACTAAGTCACAAATATAAATTTAAACAAAAGCATGACCTGCCTTTCTACATTCTTATTTGGAGGAAAGAGTAAAATAAAAGTTGTATTGTTGCAAAAAGTATTTTCAATGCCTGCTGAAAGTGTTTCAGTTAAGGTGACAAGAAAAGAATGTCCATGATGCATATGACTCAAACTGAAAATGAGATACAATCTCAATGTTTCAAGCTTAAAGTTATAGCAACTAAAGCATTTTCTTTTAAAGTTCCCTACGTACTAAGACAAATCAGGAAGAATGTGACAGAACATATGACAGTACTTTGTTTTCTTAATCTTGCACCACTGCAGCACCTATGCCCATCAAGAATGTACTTGAATCTGTAACCACATCCTACAGGGCAGAAAATCTGAATATGTGACTCCATACTGAGAACCTGAAAACTGAATTGAGGCCTAGTCCAAAAGCCACCAAATTCTCCTCACCACAGTGACCCTCTATCCCAATATAGCTATACTTTTCCTAAACAGCTATATGGCACATTTATATTTAAGTTTTGACTGTTATTTTATACTACACTTCAGAGGTGGAAAAGACAATCTATGCAAGAGGAGTCTAAAAAGTTACATATTATAACATGGAAAGACATTTACATAGGAGAAAAATGCGGGGGAGAAGAGTAATTGCTATGTTCAAAGGTCTTCTGAGACCAAATACAAATGGTGGCATGCATTGGATTATATATAAGGAATGAAGATAAATGACAGTACAGGTGGTGAGAAACTCTCTAAGAGTAAGGGATGTGAAAGAAACAGGAAAAGTTCTGTCTGGTACGGAGAGAAACTTTTGGACAGGATGGTAAGGAGCTGAAGTTGAAGCACATGCTTCCAATTAGCTTAAATTTATTTAAAAAAAAAAAAATCAGAATACAAGACTTAAAAAGCATCCCACCCAGCAAACACACTGTTCTCTCAATGTAAGATACTGCTACAAACTGAATTTAAATTTCAAAAGAAAATAACATAAAAGAAAACACCATATTTCATATTGCCATAATTTCCATATAGCAAGACAAATTACCTGTGAAGAACAGGGTGCAAAAGACTCTTTGAAATTAAACAAGTGTAAATTCATTTCACACGTGCAAACTACATTAAGCTTCCCATCACAATATTTTTTACCCTGTCGCCTATTATTTCTTAGAGTTTAAAAACAAAGGAGAGAAAGGCAGTCAGCCGAATTATTTAGACTTTTTAAAAAATACATCTACCGTCCAAAGAACTAAAACACAACAAGAAAGCCTACCTATCATCAACTATTATTAGTAACTACCACAAATGGACTCCCAGGTTCACCTAAGTGGGTTTTAGAACAGTTTTAATATGAAAATTTCCCACTGACTTCAGCGACTTCTCTAAGAAAAAGCAGATGCTTTGCAGAAAAGGTACTCCCTATTCTAATAAAGTAAAAGCAGAGCTCTTCAGTGATTAGAATCCTACACAAAGTACGAACAGAAAGAACTAAACGCATATGTTCCACTTTTTAAGCACAAAACAGAATCTGAATTCCTTTAATCAGCTGCTTCCCATACAAAGAAAACCTTTTAATCATCTGCATAATGTAATGCTAGAAAGGCTCTGGAGATTTTCCTCCCACCATTCTGACTTAATATGAAATACTGAGATCATTCCTCATAAGGGTAAGCCTCAGCAAGGTCTGAAGCATTGAATTCTATAGGTTTCATAGATAATAGATCAGTTATGTTTAAATCTTATAAGATAAGCTTCTATCTAAAATTAATACTTTTATAACTCAAATTGCTTGTAGTCAATGCTAATTCAAAGAATATTTAGACCTAAAGCAAAATATTCTTACCTGGAGCCCAAGAAAGGGAATAAATAACCCCCTCATTACCAGGAGATGTGTAAACTGCTGTTAAAGTATTTATGTCCCAAACTTTTATTGTGCCATCAAATGAAGCTGTAGCAAGAAGATCAGGGTTATCAGGTTTGAATTTGCAATCAAAGATGGTCTCAACATGTCCCTTAAATGAAACAAATATTTAATCCATTTTTATTACATTTTACTTTTTTCAGAAGTTCAACTCTAGATCAAACTCTAAAATACATTGTATTATAACCTGTCAGATCAATTATGAGTTCCAGAAAACCTGTATGTTCTGGCTCATCAGTCAAAATTAAAAGTCATAGAATAGCTTGGACTATAATGCTCCTGCCTTTCACAGATCTTTATTAAGGACAGAAAAATTCTGTCTTAAAAAAACAGGTTGATGCAATACAAGGGACTTGTTAGCATTTTCCATTGGAACTCAGTTGACAAAAGATAGAATTAAAAACAGTTAAGCTAAAAAAAAAAAAAGAAGAAAAATTATTGTTTTAACACACAAATAATGTTGTCCTTTACGTAAAAAGTATCTGACTGACAAAATAAAGCTTTGTATATTATCATGTTCTACAAGTTTTCTAGTATTCCATTGAGTTTTCTGTGTTCTAAATACAGTCTATGCTCTATTGCAGTTTAAACCTTAAACCATTAGGAATTCACATGTCAATTTCTTGTTTTCTAAGACACACATTTGTAGAATTTAACTTGCCACATCCATGAGAAACAGATAACATACAAGAATTTTTTTAAGCCTCAGTTGCTTTACAAGACCAAAACCATTAGAAATGGAAAAAGAACACCAACCAGCCGCCTCTATTCAAACACGTGTAGGAGTACAGCTGAAAATTATTGAAGTTTTTCCAATGAAAAGGGAATGGGGAAAGAGGAAAAAAGAAAAATCCTCAAGAATAACCAAAAGCCCAGTGAAGAAGAGGCTCACGTAATGTGTGATAAAGCTAGTTTTGAATTTCTGCTTCAAAGAAGATTTAGTAATTCTGCCTTTGTCATTTTAAACTGAGTGACCTCACGATCTGAGTTGTATATAATTTCTCTCTGATTTGACTAGAATTTTTATTCTAGATTATAAGAAAACCCTCCAGATAATATTTCTGAGAAGGCTATCAAATTAAAATTTCATGTAAAAAAAACCACAAGACCTTAAATCTTTATTTCTGGATGAAAACTGCTGGAATATTTCCAACAGGGTTTAGTCTTTTACAATAAAGAATTGCTTTCAACTTCAGAAAAATCATCTTGTTTCCTAGAGATTTAGACTCTTTTTAATGATAATAAAGTTTTCAGAGTGCTGCAAAGACTTCATTTTCTGTTTTTTGCTGTTAGAAGAACGTGTAGAAGCCAAATAAACTCTCATTGCAAAGACAGAGATGGAACATACCAAATCTCTAAGGAAATCCCACTTTTTCGCTCCTATGTCATAAAGTCCCACTCCACCATCCATGAAGCAACAGACAGCATGACCAGGAGGAAGAGAAAATGCTTGGTTTTGGCTTAAAGTTGGAGGAGGAACAGCTTCACTTGTTGAGGATGTATGGTGATTTTTAGTAAGATGCTGTGATGAATATGCTTAACAAAAAAAAGCAAGATATAAACATATGATTATTTTTTATTTTTTCATTTAGTAATAAGTAACAATTATAGGGAGTAAAATGCTTTATATTCCAATGAGATTAAAAACAAAAGAAATGGAGAACTCCTGTATGAAGCCTGGCCTAATAAAGAAGGACCTTACGAAGTGCTTGATCCTTTACACATTTGCCTAGTCCACCAGCAGCAGAGGGTACTTTGTTTAATTAAGAACCACAGAGCTGTCACAAACTTATAGACATCAACTTGAATATAACAAGATTCACAAACAAGATTTTCTTAACTTGCAGCCATTGCAATGAATAACAATCAAAATTATATATATGTAAGTGTGTGTATATATATACTTACGCTTTTTCTTTGGAGGAGAACTTAGCACATGCAAACCATGGAAACCAGTTTTCTTCAATTTAAAATTATCTATAGGTGTTGTACGTGAAACATTCCAAATACGTAACACACCAACCTGAGAATCTGAGGTTTAAAAAAAAAACATACAAAATAATTTTTTTTTATTATTCTCTTTTTGCTGTACACAGAGGTAGATGGTTAAGGACTGATTTAAGCAAAAAAACAACAATGAATTAAACTTAGAATTCTAACAAGATATTTATAAGCAGCCATTTTCATCTCCATGCTAATATCACTATTAACAATAATCATTATTAGCATTACTTATTTAAACTTCAGAAGATAAACCCTCATGCAACCTCTCTCATTATAAAATATCCTCATAGTCTCACTTCCCTTATTCATTAGTTCTTCAACCTGAGCACTAACGTCTATGGTGTAGAAAGGAGGCAGGAAACAGGTTAATTAAAAAAAAAAAAATCCTTCTAAAAACAGAGAAAGAAAAGCAGAGGAGCAAGAAGTGACATCCACTAGTACAATGCAATTTTCATCGTATTTCCAAAGTAATTCTCATGTTAGTGTGCATGAGGAATATATCATTCAGTATAAAAAAACAGTTAAAAATCCTTTGTTTCTGTATCTAACAAAACCAAAACAAGTAAAGTTTTCTGTTCTTTTCTACAGTTTTATGTGTTTTTTTTTTTTTTTGTAAAATGTATGTATGCTTTTATTTGTAGAAATGTTAAGAAAGATCAATCTTGAAGTATCAATTTTGAAGACTCGGTCCTATATTTATTACCTTTTTTAAATCAGGAAATAAAAGGCTTACCTCCAGTTATAAACATTCCAGGTGCACTAGAAACCCAGGCTAAACACTGAACAGATGCTGCTGCACTGGGAAAATTAAAAGTTGTGATACAGGACAGAGATTCAGAATCAACTAGTCGAATACCATTATGTAAATTAGCAACAAGAAGGTATTCAGTTGACAAAGGGTCCCACTCCAGCGCTGTAACTGGATCCTCTTCATCTGTTCCTTCAAGAGACTCTGGTCTTAAGACATGTTTCTGATTTTTAGAACCTTTAAAAGCACAAGAAAAGATTATTTCAAAATGAAATCAAGTATAACCTTTCAATATTTACAAGGTTTGCAAACGTTATTTTTGTCTCACCCTGAAATTTTTAGTAGCCTGCTCTACCGTCTGCACCAGTGAAATTAACTGTCTTTGCAATATTTGACCTAAAGTAGTGCTGGCTCCATCAGATCCAGCTTTCTTCTTAATACAACAGAAAATAGAAACAGCTCAGGTTTATTAACATAATTTTATACTAATGAAAAGTATGTTAAACCATACATATTGTCCCAACAATTTCCATGAGTAAAGGCCTGCAGCACAGCCTAATAATCAAATTGAGTATAAGTCAATCTGCATACCACAGCAAATACAGGCAAAATAAAAGCAGTATGAACTAGAAAAAAAATTGTTGCAGTCAAAAAGTGTTTATGAACAACTGCCTTTATATTTTTTTCTTCCTCAAAACTATGTGTGCAATTATGAAGCATTCATAGATTTTGAAGCTAGAACAGGTCATTAAATATCTAATTTAACACCTGCATAACAGAAGACATATTTCACTTGACCCATATTATAGAGAACCACAATTTTTAACATCACTTATTTCCCACTTTTTGTTTTTACGGAGAGCTGGCTTTTAGTCTTATAAGATGGTGTACAATCCAAACGAATAATTAACAACACAGATTTATATTTTTGAAGTTGTGCTACTGTATTAAAAATGAATTAATTTTATACCCCTTTTCTGGAAGATGTCAATTCATTTTTCTGTTTTTCAATTTTTAATCTAATTTTCAATTTTGATAATGAAGAATACAATTAATTTGTCATATTATGATAAATGCCAAGGTCTACCTATATTCCTTAATGATTGATGTAGAACAAAGCCTATTCCAATACATTCTAAACAAAGATGTTGAAAAGTTTTTGTTCACTGGGGAACATTCTGATATTAAAATATCTCTCATTATGATTTTCTAGGCAAAATGCTATTAGTGCACATTATATCTAGGGTAACTTCATAATCAACTACCAGAAATGGGGGAAATAATTTAAGACTGCACAACAATTAATAGCATAAACTGATTTCTCCATTCCATTTCTGCACCTTAGCAGTTGTCTCTCTTGAAGCATCAGGAATAACATCAGAAATATCATTAGGTAACTGCTTTAAATTTGCCAAAAACTTAGGGATTCGCACATTCTTTAACAATGTCCCCTGCTTACACTTCAGTTCAGGTTTCTTGTTGAACGAAAATCAACATTCAAATGAAAACCAAGAACTGACAACGAAGCAGAATTGTCAGTTTTCAGTTAGCTTTACAAGAACTAAGGGCAAAAAAATCTGTCCTTGAGTGTTCAAAGCCTGTCCTGTTCGAACACTTCAGTCTCAAGAAAACACAATCAACTGGTGGGGAGATAGGATATCTAGGGGCTATTCAGTTTCATCTGTGCTTCACAAAAGAGTCCGGAAGCAAAGCTCATGGAAACCCTAACTGTTAAATTTTATTTTCTATTAAAAGAAGACATCAGCACTGTGAATCATGCAGCTGAGTCACAGGTCATTTAAGGAAGCTGTGCTTATTTTGAGAACAAATGAAAGGTAAACTACTACAGAACATTTGTCCCTACATGACTGCACTGTATTTCTTCAAAAATAAGGTACTAGTCTTAAATCCTTGCATAGTTTTTCTTCACATTAATTGTTCTTCTACATTAATGGGAAGTCTGGAGTTAATTGAAATAGAGCCATGAGAGAAAAACCTAAGTATATAACAATAACGAAAAAAAGTTGTGTAGTCTGCTAATTACATGGCAGTGACTCACACTTAAATAGAAAGACTAGAGCCTTCAACAAGTCACTCACACTGAACTTCCAAGCAATTAACAGAAATTTGTTGATGTTCCGGTTTTCTCAAGACAATGTTTTGTAGGATATCCTACAGAAGGACTGAAACATTTAGAAGTAAGGAATAGGAACATATATTTTAAAATTTATTTCACTTGGTGAAAAACTAAGTTCTGGTCCAATAACAAGTAGTTTTATACATTCTGACATAAGGTAGATGAGGGCTGAACTTCAATCTCAAAGCAAAAAATTAGCTTTCTATTCCTTATTGAAAAGTACCATTTTTTTGTGTCCCTTCTCCCTGTCTTTTTCTTTTTCTTGTTTTTTTTTTTTCTTTTTTTAATAGGAGGCCTATATTCATCCTCTTGATAGCATTTTATTCTATGTATTGGTATTTTTTAAAAGTGACCAATTACAAAAATCAGATGAATTTTGACCGTAAATTGCAAACTAGAAACCCACTGTTAATAAAACAGGTAACTTGGATAAGCCTACATTTTCAATTATATCTGAATGGTAAGACAGAAATTAAAGTAATTTATGTAAGTGTAACCACAGTAATGGTACTTCTATTGCAGTGATACAATCTGGTTTTCAATATTACCTAATTTTGAAGCATATTTCAATAAATTTATCTGTTGACTGAAATTTTTTTTATTTTCTTAAACAAATATATGTTCTTATCTAAACAGATTATTCACCTTTTTCTAATAGTGTAAAAAAAGCAAGTTAAGTGAAAACTAATACTGGTCTGCATTGTTTCAAACTCATTATGATTGCCCCAGTGTCATTGTCTTAATTACAAGAATATAATCCTTTAAATTAAAATATTTATATTTCTTACTGCATGCAAGTCTGGGTTTTGAATGGCAGCTCTATGGTATTTTAGTCAGTGATTGTCCTTCTTTAATGCATCTGAATTTATTGTGCTAATTTATCCCACACAGTAAAATTTGCTACTCAGTTCTGATAATTAATTTGTAAGTAGACCTCTACAGATAAGTGATTTTTTTCTTATGTAAAATCAAATAAAAATCCTATTTGACTAAAAAGTTTTTTACATGCATTTAATTAGAAGAAGTGTGTTCAGGTTTAAAAAACATTTAACATGATCCAACAGAAAGCATATTACTTTTCTGGACTAATTTTGAGAAAGTGAAATTCTAAATAGTTTAAAAACAAAAACCCAGAAAGTTTACTTCTAAAAGCCAAAGTGCAACATTTTCTTTTACTTAATAAATTCTTTAGAATTGAAACTGCACTACCTAAATCCAGGATTTTCAGTGAAAGAGTTCTGACAAAAACTTTCACACAACTGCGTATAAACTTTCAACTTCTTATTTCTCTGTTGGAAACCAAGAATCTTATGTATGTTAAGAACAGGAAACAGATATTATGGATAATTTATTTTTATTTTAAAGTTATCTTAATGAATAATTATAATATTACAATAATAATGAAAACTATCCTAAATACAGAGATGGGTAAAGTTTTTGTGATAATATAAACTCAATTTCAAGCTGATGCAAGTAGGTTTTTTCCCCAGCAGTAATGGATAACTTTCAGTAAACAAATTTTTGTAGTAGCTTGAATTGCGGTACATACAAAACTGCCACAGCTCCTAGCTTTTTTAGCCAGTATTATATTTGCATTTGCAGAACGTAATTTTGACATTTTAAATCCTTTTCCTATTATTTCTATTTTCATATTTAAATCATTCTAGACAAACTTCATTAAGAGTCTCAGTTCATTACATATTTAGTGGTTATCATACTAAAACAGATTTTCTTTTCCCAATGCCAATGTTAATTCAGTCAGCCCTATTGAAGCAATGGAATCTACTCTCTGTGACATCCTGAATGATGACTTAGGAGAGTGAACTAAAGCAGAATAAATTTTTCATGGCTGTTGGGGCATAATACTATGTAAAGTTAACACATTATTTAAAGAACAGTTTTTCCTCACAAAGTGGAAAACCAGTTTTTACTGGAGGAAAAAGAAGTAGCCGGAAAAAAAACTGGAACAGTCCACCTAATACAGATATCTGTCTTTGTAGAAAACTATTTATGAAAGAGAGCTAAATTTTAGATTCAAATGAGCTTATCAACAGGTCACCTTTATTAGCAGAGTACTGGACTATTTATGAAGTATGCACAAATGTGCTCGGTGGATTTCCGACAAAAAGAGATATTTTCCCATATAGTCTTTGACAGAACAGAATCATGAAGATAACATGAAGCACGACATGAGATTCTATCTACAAAAGTGCCAAGGACTCTAGAATATGAAGCAGAGGACTCTAGAATAAATGCAAGCAAAGTAAGAGACTAAGTGAAAACTCAAATCAGTCCATTCGGAAGACAAACTTGCTAGGATATACAGTTCAGAAGATGACCACGGCTGTTATAATTCCCTAAAAAAACAGTTTATTGTAGTTGTTGAAAATTGCATTTTTATCTTTGTCACAAAAGGGAGAAAATAAAAAGAAAATGCTCTGTGCTTTTTATCTAAGAAAACATATTTCTGTGATACGGAAGGAGTAGGAATACTATGAACTAAGAACAAGTTTTATATACGTACATACATTAGAAAACCTAAATGAAAACAGTGCAGAATTACACGCAGAGACAAGAAATACATAAAAATAAATATTTTAACACATCAGTTTTTACCTGGCTGAAAAATGGATAGGCTTCCATCAGTATGTCCAAATACTACTTTTCCTTTTTTCTTTGGATGCCATCTAAACAGACTGATATCTGACAAGAAACTATGTGCTTCTCTATGTACAGTCACCCCGCTGTCAGGTCCTGAGATAGTCCAAATGTACAATGGACCTCTGTGGGACACAAATGCAACTGCATCACCTGCATTCCAGCACCAGCTAAGTGACGCAGGAATTCCTGAAACAAAGGTAAACCTTATGAGAACCAGGATATGAAATTGAGCGTATTACTGCTTGAACCAGTATCAGCAATTGTCTTGAAAATGTAAAAATAATTATTCTAGATAAAAATTATTAGATTGGAATTTAGACAACTATGTGAACATCTTATGGTGTAGAAGTAAATTACACATATCCATAGGCAGGAAGTAGAATTATTTCCCAAATTATTTTAATACTACTTTGGCGGGTTGTATTTTATGATACTTATACTTCATTAGTGCCAAAGATAATCACACATATGAAAGAGAATAAGCCTGATCCTGTAAATAACACTTTCATTCACCATTCCATTCACCATTATGTCTTACTATAAGATATTTACTATTAAGCTGGTAAAATACTGAAAACTTTAAAGTGTCTGTTTTTGCAAAAAACAATGAAATTTAATTTAGATATAACAGAGGCAGATATTTGTGACAAAATTGGAAAGTTAGCTCTGTAATTGGAGGGAACCCTTGATAGCTTCCTTCTGAATATATGACAATTTTAATTCAGTCGCCTAACTGTAGGCATTCCATTTTAAGGATTTTGACCTTAACATATCCAACCCTCACTATCCTCGTAATTTAATAATGCCTGTCTGAAGGAATAAGTGACGGTAAGACAAACTCCTCAAACTCAAAATTGTTTGTATTCAGACACTTTAATATGGCAGTGTCAAAGAGAGTAAAAGCAGCATTAATAGGAAGTTTAAAAGTTTAAAATAATAACGCTTCTTTCACACATAGTCATTAGCTGAAGTAGTTTTTTAAACAAGAAATGTATTAAAAATACGTATTAGTCTTTATATTTATGCATAATTTGATACAATATTCCTTTCAGAATAGATCAAATCACTATGCTTTTTTTCCTACTTATTCCTTTTGCAGGACATGCAAGATGTACAAGATTTTCAGAGATATTCTAACTGCTCTGGAAAGAACAGAGTAGGGGGTCCTGCTTAGAAGGATATCTTAGAAGATCCTGAGATACTGACTGTTCTTGGGTTGTATTTTTCAAGAACACAAATGTAGGAGTCAAGGACATCTGACAGAGACTGACTGTACGAAAAGCAATTCAGGTACTGGTTTTGACTGAAGAGAATTAATCAGAAGTGGGCAGGGAAAGGAGACAGGCTTTTAACCCCCTAGACTTCTATTACAATGTCCAAATCAGCAGTTTCAAGTCCTGAGATAAGATGCAGGTAATAAATTACAATTGAATCTGTTAAAGGCTACATATTACATGCTTTCACTTCCATAAAGTTATCATGAAAACACACAAGGTTTAAAACTTAATTATTTATCCTTTTATACAGTGATGGAAATTTTTTTTTTTTCCTGCTTAACAAGAAATCAATGGCAAACTAAATTATTGGTCAAATACTTTAGAAAAAAACTAAAACCACACAACTCCTTTACCAATTACGAGATGGTTTAGAGCAATTTACTCAAACATGCTATTATTATTTTCTAAAAAGAACTGCAACAAATCTGACAAAAATATTGTGTTATGCAATTGTTGGCCTACCAACTGCTTAGAGTTTACTCTATAGCAAGTATTTCTGACACCTGTGGATGAAAAAGCTATATGGGTCAAATAAATCTCCATGTCTGAAATACCTTTTGTATTGTCCAGCTTGGCCACAACTTTCTGTTCAGTCATATTCCAAATAATCACTAAACTGTCTGCACTGGCACTTGCAAACACGTCAGGATTGTGGGGACACCAAGATATGGCTGTGATTGTCTTCTTATGCTCAGACATAATTGCCCGGAGCTTGAATTCATTGTATCGGTGATCCAGCTAAACAAAAAGTAAAATCAATTTTAGAAATACATATTTCAAACTCCCTTTAAGTACTATTGGGTTGGCGAATAGTTCATATAACAGCATTAGATTTACAGATTAATTTATAGTGTATTTAACAATTGTCAGTACCTGACATCTCAGTAAGCCAAATTCTCACACATTTGACTAGGACAGAAAAGTTGTCAAATATTCAATTAGCTCAATCAGTATTAACATAGTCTATCTTCTTGTCACTTAGAAACTATTATATTCCATTAATAACTGCACTCAAACACAATCCTAAAATGCTTTATTTATAGGCATAGTAACAATCATTTAGTAATCTGCAAGGAGTTAAACAGGACAGAAAACAAAAATGAGTTTGAAATCCTTCCAATCTCTTAAATCATTTAGTAGAATTAAAAAAAAAATATATATAAATCAAGTGCCCAAACCTGACACAGTAAATTTTGTTTATTTTAATCCTATTAGCAGTACAACTCATGAAGCTAAAATAAGCGCATCCTTTATTTCCTGACATATTTGTCAGTCCGAAAATTCCACATTACAGCATTTCTATTTTTTTGTTAGGTGTACATGTATAGTAACCATGAACTTCAGAAGACCACAGTGCTGAGCAGTTTAGAAATGAAGAAAGTAATAACTTGTTCCAAATCAAAAGGAAGGTGGGCCACTGAATCCTCAGCTTTGCACAGCGGATTAAACTACTTCAAAAGACTACTTTTATGCTACAACTTCAAATGAAACCATGGAATTGCTTCATTTCTCTCTCAGAACCCACTCTTTTATCTCTGCACTTTATTCATCTCAAGTGTTTGCTGGATTGAGAGCCTGTCTTTTAAAAATGATTCTTGACACATAACTTTATATTTGAAGTTTACATCAATCTTTTGCACTAGCTGTAACAAGGGAAAAAAAGTAATTTGCAAGGGGTATCTTGAATGGAAGATTGAGTTTTACTTAGACATTATCTCAGCAGCAATCATACTTCCAAAAGCATTGTAGAAATATTTATTGGAAGGGTTCAAAGTCAGATAGACAACAATGTAAAAATGTAACTAGTCTGTTAAATAAAAATGATCTCACCTGATAAATATAAATAGCAAGGGTAGCACAGTAGGCAAATCTGTCCCCGCTAGCAGCACATACATCCTTGTTCCATGGCTGACATCCAGCAGCTAAAAGTCCCACTTGTTTAACCTGTGACATTTTTGCCTTTAGAAACAGAAATTCATTAGACAAGAACAAGATAACAGAATGTTAAAGAAGAGAACAATACATTTTTGTTCCCATAAATAACATATACATATATACCTTAAAAGTATATCCAGCCCTTATGTTTTAACAGCAACATGTTGTGTTTATGAGGTACAAATGAATATATCCAAAATAAAGCCAAGCAGATGTTCAGAGGCTTCAGTGCTACACAAGAATGGGATTTTAATATCATTCACAAGAATCCATTTGGGAGAAAAAAAAAGGAGTGACAGCACATGAAAACTTGAATAGTTCTTGATTTGTACTAGCTGAAGCTGTTCATTACTTTCATTTTCTTCTGCAGTCTGGTTCAACACTTTCTATATTACAGTGCAATGTCCTCTCTGCTCTCTTCTTTGCTTCGTTCCCCACAAAGACAGCTGGAGAAAGTAAACCATATGCTAATACTTTTGTTTTAAGTAAGCTAAACAACATATCTAAAAAGGTCTTCAAACCACTTGCATAGAACAACAATGCATTACTTATTATCCTTTTTGGAGAAGCTTTCTAAATTTTCTTAATAATTACTGTTTAATAGAAAAGTTGAAGTAAACTGTGGAAAACCAAAAGCAATGCTTAGTGTAACATTACTGTATTACTGTATAGCAAACTATGCCTTCACTGTCTGAAACAAGTCTCAAAAGTCTCAAACTACCAGCTCTGCACAGAATGAGACATTAACTGACCTTAACATAAAAACACATGAAATGCTTTGCTAGGCCAGACCAATTACCTACCTGGCCCACATTTGGTTCACAATAATGTCAAAATGTTACATGCACATGAGCCTGTCCATTTTTCTATGGCCCATTCACATACTCTACTACGACCAAGAATGCACACATTTGCAAAGGTATCCTTGAAACTGAAGACCTGGGTGGGTTGCACAAGATGACCTCCAGAGGTCCCTTCCAACCCCAATCGTACCGCGATTTAAGAAAGCGTTCAAAATCACAGAATCACTAAGGTTGGAAAGGACCTTCAAGATCATCAAGTCCAACCATTAATCCAGCGCCACCCTGCCCCCTAAACCACTAACCCAGTTCCTGAAGTGCCCCGTCCCCTCGTTTTTTTGACCCCTCCCGGGGATGGTGCCCCCCCCCCCCCCCGGGCCAGCCTGTTCCAATGCTTGACCACCCTCTCTGTGAAGAAATTTTTCCTAATATCCAATCTAAACCTCCCCTGGCGCAACTTGAGGCCATTTCCTCTCATCCTATTGCTGGTTACTTGGGAGAAGAGACCAACACTCTCGTTGCCACAAGCCCTTTTCAGGTAGTTGTAGAGAGCGAGAAGGTCTCCCCTCAGCCTCCTCTTGTCCACATGGAACAACCCCAGTTCTGAGGGAACTGCTCATAAGGGAGCTGCTCCTCACAAGTCTTGTGCTCCAGACCCCTCACCAGATTTATTGCCTTTCTTTGGACACGTTCCAGCACCTCAGCATC
>NW_010528595.1:82149-89055 GCF_000687285.1 Phaethon lepturus | reverse complement strand
TGCGAGGCGCTGGGAGGAGAGGAGCATCACTGAGGGGTTGCAGCCACCCGCTGGTTGTCTCCCCCGCCCCCGCAACTCGTTACCGCCTCTGCCCGCCGCCGGCGCCGTTCCTCCTAGCAGCAACACGAAACCCTTCCCCAGGCTCCGCACGGACGGAAAATCCCCAGCCCGCCCTGCAATGGCAAGGGTTACGGCTGCACGCCTCTCCGGCCCGGGCGCAGGAGATGGGAGAAGGTAACGGGACAGACATTAGTCCTTTCACTTGCTGCACTAGGTGCTCAGGTGCCGCAAATAAAATGCGATCAACTTTTGTAAAGAACCAGTGTGAGACAGGAGGCACAGCAGCAGTGGCCTCCTGGCCCGGTAGAAGGGGCCTCTTCAGCCTCTGACACACACCTTTGCAGTCTGGCTCTGCACAAGCGCATGTCCAGGCTGAGTTTGAAGTCTCAGGTGTAGATAATATGTATTCATCTTAACACTGTTTTGCCATCTATTGTTCATATTTATTGTGATATGACACTCTAGCAGTATAAATTATACCTGTGCCATGTAGCATGCCTGTGCACACACAGACACATACATGGTCCTTGCTAACAAAAAAACCACTTGCTATTTTAGGAGTATGATGTAAAACTGTTTTGTTACACTTCAAAAAGAAAGTGTAAAATACAGAAGGGAGCGGTTTCTTCCATGTTCATGCAGACAATAACAATTTCAGTTATTACTGAAAATTAAGAAGGAATTATCCACATATTATGTGTGTATGTGTGTGCAGCTAAATATATATGTATACCTTAAAGTATTAGCTTTAATCATACTTGAGTGGATTTCATTGTTTTTCAGTAGGTGTCACTAAAGCTCTGAAAGACCCCAGGTTTTCACTCTTCTGGCTATTGTTTTCTCAAGTATTGCATCTTTACCATCAAGTTTCATCACATCACTGTCACGGAAGTGCAAAAGTGATCTGATCTGCTCCATCGATTGAAATTACTCCTGTACTCAGAGGATTCAAATTCCCCCTGCCTATAGCCATGCAAAGGCTAGAGCTTCCTTTCTTCTTGCTTCCTAAAAGTACATGGTGAGTGTCTTATTGCTGTCAGCCATCTGAAGGTTGTAGTGTACACCTGGTGGTAGAGGAAGGTTAGCAACCCTTTGCATGCTGTGAATGGGTTTTTCATGACTGCACCTAACAGGAGCAACTTCCTTCCTATAGAACGTCCATACCACAAACCCAGTGACACGTGGAATAGGGAATAGCAGAGCTAGCTTTTCACGAGACAGCTAAGAGCAGAATCACACAACTGTTAAAAATACAGTGCTTAGCATTCATCTGTGGGGTAATGAAGTAGATTAGATTACTCGTTGCTTCCAGGTCCCTGAGGTAGCTCTAGCATCCATAGAAATGCAAAGTAGTTGTATGTAGACTTGGTGACAGGATTACACCTGACAATCCCCTGCACCTGGTGACCCCCTAATAGTGGCAGTATTGTCATTCCATATACCCCAAATCTGGTCTAGGAGTATCATGTCTGGACGTGGGAAAAACTAGCTTTTGGTCTCAGCTCTATTGCTAATCATCTGTTTCATATGTGTAAGTTAAATTTACCTGTTCAGTCTTTTAAAGTCTCAGGGTTATCTGTCTTGCTTTAAGTCACATCCCCACCCTGTATTTCCTGTTTAGATTCTAAGCATTTAGGGGGAATGACCTATATTACATGTTCACACTGTGATTAAGACAACAGGCTCCCTTATCACAGAAAACGGATAATGTATGCCAACAGTAATACATATGGAGATTAGTTTTAAGATTGAGGGATTAGCAATAATAATATTTGCCTCCTTTGTTGATACCTAAGGGTGAGTCATCTCCTTCCAACTGATTTACGCTATATCAAAATTCAAAATTTAATATCACATGTATGTGAAATGTGTATGAGAGAGAGTCTCTCTGATGGAGATTCCACCTAAGATGCTAATTTCATCTAAACCTTATAAGGCCATCGATCCCACTGTACTCTCTCGCTGTGTTCTCTGCTGGGACACCTTGCAGTTTAAACTCAGCGAAGAGCATTTACAGAGACTGAGGGGAAGAGTGCTCAGGCCACTAACCACTTCATTTATGCTTAGGGAAGAAGAACAGTCAGTATTGGAATGGTTGTGCTGTTGAGGCAGCCACTTGAAAAATACTGTGCTGGAAGCACGCGTTTCAGTAATATAATCAACAACTTGCTTTCCATGTGATGAAATTTATGCTAATATTTTTTCTTTTAGTTCTTGCAAAGCAGAAGTTATTACAAAGTAATGAAAAAGGAAAAGTTATTGTCAGTCACTTTGTAATGTTAAAAGATTGGCAGACATACTGCAGACTAGATTGAACCCTCAGCTGTGAGCATCTGTCCACACACAGTGTAAATTCTGGTGCAAATCTGCTGTCAATGGATTCCACTGAAACTAGTGAAAAGCGCTTCTTGCTGATTAAAAAAAAAAAGGAAACTGGGAGCATAAATTAGGTCTCTGAACCACTGAGCTACAGTGCTAACTTTGTACTTTTAAAATAGCTATCACCACTTTGAACACACCTCTGCATGAATACACCACCCACAAGAGAGCTACCGGGTGTGTTTGAAGGACTCCCAAAATTCAAAGGAAGTTGTCAGGAGCTTTTCATCATTTCATTTCCATGCAGAGGGACTTCTGATGCAGTTAACTCCATTACACACGCACATGTACTTGCTAGAGATTCAAGAACAAAATATTTTCTGTAAAGATTTTCTGAACAATTTTATTGAGGTAATTTTCTTCATTTTGTATTTATATATATTCATTCATATATATCTATAATTAAAAGAGCTAAACAGTTGTCTAAGGCATTTGGAACTGTGCACAGCAGAGTATCCTGCAGTACTGTAAAACTAGGCAGCACACTTTTTTTTTTGCTTGTTAAATAAAAAACACCATAAAGCAAGAATAATATATGTACTGTATAAAAAACATAATAGATATTCTATTTTTCAGATGACAGTGTTGGAATATATTTTTGTGTGTGTGTATATATGTATATGTAGGTATACTATGGTACAGATAAAACCCCAAGCAGCAGCTCTCATTAATTTGTAAGAATTCCAGTTATTTACACTCACAGATATCACCTGTGAATATTCATATTCACCTCTGTAAAACGCAGTATCAGACCATCCACTTCTTAAAGCTACCATATTCAGTCACTCTAAGTCAAGCTGCTAAAATACAAGTAAACGCATTAATTTTATATTTGTTATGTAAAATACACACAGCATAGGCTGAAAAGTTATTCACAGCCTCACATTTTTTGAAAGTCACTAAACATGTGGAAAGTACATTTTAAAATACCAGCAATTCTAAGCTGATGTTTCAGATACTTTTTTTTTTTATAGCCATCAATAACCATCCAGCATGAACAGCAGTGGGAACCAAGTCTTGAATTTTGTTTGCCTTGTTTTACTTCTAAATAGGAACATTTAGTGAAATTCAAGCAAGTTACTTTGAGCATAGCTTCTTTGTATTTTTAACCAAATTAATAAAAACAATAGAGTCTAAGAACTGGCCCAGTGCCTATTAGTAAGTGACACTCTCCATTATGTGTTGCGAAATTTTAATTCTAATGAATTCATATGAAAATTTCATTTCAGGCGATTGTCTCCTGCTCATAGAATATTCAGCACCTAAGAACCTCCTGGCTTTACTGGATCCTAATAAGACCCTACTGGAGCTTTAACCACCTGCACCAGTGTGGATGGGTTATCAAGCTCTCCTTACTGGAGTCATCTCCGAGCGGTGTCCTGGAAGACTTGAGTGGAAGAGTCGTGTGCGCAGGGACTCTTAGCACTGAGTAGCACCCTGCTGCAGTGTATTGCAGCTCTGCCCAGTGTTTAAGGTACAGTTGGGACTAAAAAGCATTACGTACTAATATTGCCATGATTTACTGTTTGAGCAATTGCTCTGTGAAAAGCTGGGAAGGGACTCAAACTTACTAGCTCCTGAGTGTACAGCAGTGTGGTCTGAAGTGTTCTTGCCCCTCTCCTGTATTTGCAGTTTGGTTGTAAATGGAATTCTATTTCTATTTTAGGGGGAAAAAAAATAAAATCTTAAGAGCTATTTAAACGATTGCAGGCATAATGGCATGTGCCATCTCCACTCCTTTGCCACCCCTACTCATAGTTAGATGCCCATTCAAACAAGCCATTGCTATCTTTTTGTTTCAAATCACACCAGCTAAAATAATTGTCCAAAACACAGTATTTCTTTAATTCAAAAATTTATACAAGTTTACAAATCAATATACCACCACACAAAGTAGTGTAAGGAAGAGGAGATATGTTCAGCAACATCTTACCATATTATAACAATCTTCAAATGTGGATAAATTTGACATAGTACTGCAAGACTTTTTTATGTAAAGAATTAATGATGGAACAAGGAGATACAGAGAATACCATTACTTTCTTTGTTCCTATCCAATGCAATATTTAGCTTCTAGAAAATAACGAAATATTGGTGAAATGCTGTATCTAGTTATATGAGCTCTATTTCCATTAAAATCCTGAAACAAGATGGGAACATTGACAAACTGAAACAAGATTGTATTAATCATTAAAGTTAATAGATAGAAACCTGTCAAAACATTACAGTGAAATATGTTATTTTTACTCCATTTCTGCCTTTCTCTATATAGCTACACTTCTCTAAGTGTTCTTTTTTTCAGATGTCTGTTAAATAGAAGCTTTAAGCTGTTCTGGGGAATTTATTTTGCTTTTTATTTGATCCCCAAAATATTTTAATATCAAAACTTTCAGAATTGCTTTTTTTTTTTTTTTTTTGTTCATCAAAAGCTAGGTCCCCACAGTGAGCATTGCACTGAGCTTTGTACAATAAGAATACAGATAGCAACAATAATGGAGCTAAATGTGAGAGTTCCTAAAGGCAGGAGGCAAATTTATTCTGTTTTTCACCCTGAGTATATCTTTATTTTAGTTTGCAGCAGCGGCATGGGTCTTAACTCCTTGAGATATGAATAAAAACAGATGATGTGAAGGTGTTAAAAGATGCAGTTCTGGTATACCTGACAATTTAACGCACGTGTAGGCTTTTAGCTTGCTTAACTTTATCATTAACAGACATTAAGACATGGGGTCATACTTTAGTCTCTGCTTAGGATGCCAGCAGTGCTAGGCCAGACCCGTCCTACGGGTGCGGTCTGCCAGGTACCCAGGTGACAGCGTGGCTCTCCCTACCCTGGCTCTGACCCGCTGCCAGGTGCAGCTGATGAGGGGGTTTTGGTTGATTCCCAGTCTGCCAGACTAGATCCACCTTTTTAATCTGTGCTAGCTGGATCTTCCTTCCATTTTATGATACAAATTGTGGCTCAGACCGTATTTATCATCAGGTGAAGTGACAGGTATTTTGGAAGTTCTCTGACATAGCTGTGGTATTACTAGTCACAAGATTGGGGTTTGAAGCATCTCCGCTGGAAACAAAGCACTAACCTCACCTGGAAAGAGAGGTCTAATTTCTGTAATATCAGGGACATTTTCCTCCCTTTGTTTCACAGCTTTCATCTGGTTTTCAAGGGAAAAAAAAAAAAGTAAAAAAAAAAAAAAGTGGCCATCTGGTATGGTTTTTACATGTCAACACTGAGGTTGTGGTGCTTCTTTAAAAGCTGCTTAGTGTGGCCAAAGCAGAAGGTGGGGCTGCCCTGCTCCACACCACATCAGAGGTCGATAAAGTCCACCAAGCAAGGGAGACACACAACTGCAGGTAAATGCTAAACCCAACAAATGAATACAGTCTTGTAGACCTACAATTGGCTGTGAATTTTTGACTTTCAGGGACTTTGTAAGAGACACTGCTCCTGGTCCTGCATTTCAAATCACCAGTTGAAATGGGAATTAGCTTAAATAATTGTTAGCATTTAGCTTAAATTTTTTTTTGTACGTGTTGAGTCAACATATATACCACAATTAGAGGAAACTCAGACTATTTTTCATGTGAAACAACAAATTTCAGTTATAAGGGCTAATGTATACTCCCTGAAAGAAGAGAGAGACGAGAGACATTCTGTAACCATTTCAATTTGTTACGTGAAGAAGAAATTAGGATTTGATTAAGCATCCATTCTTCTACACCCACAGCAACATGCTGTGATGTGTGATCCTACTGATAAATGTGATGTATGAGGTCATTTCAGAAACTACTATTTCAAGCTATTCATTTTCTCTTTAGATGATGTGGATGTCTGACTTCATATCTGACTCTGTGGAACATAGGTATGTGCATAAGGCTTGTCATGTGTTGTGGAGGACATCTAAATGATTTGTCCAACTTGATAAAAATTAACACATTGATCCCTTCTAGCCAGCTGGACTGTATTATGCATTGCACGGAAAGTGTTCTTTTCTTCTTTGTCTTTTTTACATCTTTTTATTTTTTTCCTCAAGGATTATTCACTCAGGAATTTCTCAGGATTTAACCCGATTTCTCCCTTCTAACAGGCATGCAGCACCATAGGCAATTAGGTACCTGATCTATTCTTTCCAATGGGCTGTTGTAGCAACTTGAAGACATTAGAAATCAAAACAGAGGACTAGGAGATACAGCAGAAACTGACTACAGGCAGCTCAATAAGGTAAAGCAAACTTGCTTCACTGCACATCGTAACATACCAAAGCCGTGTTATTTTTTTATTGCATGGCTAACACTTTACAGCTGTCATTTTTCTGCCAGTTGGTATTTAGAATATAAAAATAGTATATACAATTCTGTGTGTGGGTACGATACACAATGGATAGTTTATAGTTTTAATTCTGCAAGTATACTACATTTTTACAGAAGTTCCAATAAAGGCAACTCTTTTTATCCAGTTACATGAAT
>NW_010528595.1:70913-82118 GCF_000687285.1 Phaethon lepturus | reverse complement strand
TGAACCGTGGGCCAAAGAATGCATCTGATTATTTATCATAAAAATAATAAGAAATTACATAAGAAATTAAAAGATTAGCTCAGCATCTCTATCCAGGCTAGTATTCTGCCTCTACCAATGGCTTGTAGTGAATACTTTAGAAAACGCCCAAGCCCAGAAGGAGGATAGGGAAAGCCTAAGTGATACCTCACCTACATATCGTCATGTCTTACGGCAAAGCACAGCTTGAGGAAGTCTGAGCCAGAAGTTGTATCCTCATCTTTGTGTTTTGACTCTTAAAACGAGAAGGCAGCACATTTCTTTCCATCCATGCTCCAGGCCTAGTATACAGGAATGTCTTCTTGGAAAGTCAATTAATTCACTTCATCCTAAGAGTTTAACAAGTTTTAGTTTGCCTGTGTAGCCCGTATGTACCCTGGCATGTCAGTGGAGCTACTGTCTTACAAAAGTTTATATATTCTGACCTTACCTTTGTCCAAGTGATTCTGCCTGTGCAACAGCTATCTTTTTGCCTTTAGTATCTTGGCTGCTTTCAAAATGTTTCAAAGTGACTAAGGCAACACTGAGGTCTATTTAATTGCTCCACTTGATTCCTTTGAAGTGAAATACTGTGGTTTATACTTCAAAGTCAACATGGTAGACCTTTATAGGATTTTGGGGACACATTTCTAAATTTGGCAACAACAACAAAGTTTAAGCAGGAGAACTATTTATTAAGTGCTAGTGTACATTTTAAGTTTATTCTTCAAATTCTAAAAATAAAAATCAGGATTCTACCAGAATTGCTGACAAAACTTAACTCTAATGGCCTGATCGTTCCTGTATGATTTAGTGCCAATGAATACATTTTCACTGCTTCCTTGATGTCAGTGTGGTATTTCTATATTTATAAAATGATGGGCCTCACAGAAGCTAAACTGTTTTCTCCAAATGGAATCCTAATAGCTCTTATTGATTCCATTAGAAAAGGCAGGTGCTGCTTCCTTTTCTTTGCTTACAAGCATGTAGATCATTATTTTATTTGGTTATTGATATTTTGGGGTCTGTACATCATCAGATTTTTGCTAAAATGTAAGTGATCCTAACAGTAGTATAAATATCTTTTTAAAAAAAGGTTTGTCAATCTCTTTAAAAATAATAGAGTGCCAGCTGTTGGAAAGGACTCTCCTGTAAGTAGAAGTGCTCTTTACTAAAATAATCCACCCCATTTAGGCAAACGTGGTCTTGTTGTAAATATCAGTAAAGAGGAAGATCTAATTTTAGCCACCAAATTGCCTTCCTGCCTCTAGGCTGACATCTAAAGCAACAACCTTCAATTTTATAAACTAAAAACATTCCACAAGAATCTACTGCAGGTTCTGAGGTAAAAATCACATCTACACAGATCTTTTATTGCCTGAAAAAGAAATACTTACACTTCATAATTAAAAGCTAAACAGGGCGCATAAAAGACAAAAATAAATTGTAATATGTACACACATTAGAAAGGATAAATAGCAAATATATTGTAATACTGCATGAAATGTATGCATATGTGAATTTCAGACCCCCCCCAATTAATTAAAATTCATTAATTCAAAGGATAAATAAGTGCTAATATAAGACAGAGAATTTCTTAGTGTAAACAATGCCACAGGCTTTTTAATAGGCCTTTGGGCCAACTTAGAAAAAACATGTATTGCCTTTCACACTCCATACCACTTAATTTTAATAGTACTGTATTCACATGTACAATTTCAAGATAGTATAAAAAATCATGAATCTAAGAAGCATTCTTCACACTCAACAAAAACAGGCTGCAGACACTCTTAAGGATTTTCCGTTCACTTTTACAGGACCACTGGCTGAAGACATACTGATTCATCTGGGAGTTCTTCCTCAAAGCAGTGCAAGAGTCCTTAAAGGTAAAAAGTCACATCAGTAATCACTGCTCAAGCCTACTAGTAAAGACACTTGTGCCTAATTTCAATTCTGATTTTGGAGTCACACTAGTATGATGTCAAAGTTGTCACCACTGCCTGCCTTAAGTGAGAAAGATAATGATCCCTCTGATTTCAGTGGCAAGTGACAGACAGCAAGGAGTGTTTCTAAACATGAAGCATTTCATTGCATTCATAGTGTCACATGTTATTTGTCCTTCGAATCTTGTTTATGTATTTCTGAGGGTCCAGAGTGTGTCAACATTAAAAACCAAAAAATATATGACTTGTTCTGTATGAATGTTCAATGTATTTTCTTGAAGCATGCTCACTGGGATTTTAAAAAAGACAGCTGAGTTATACTAGGACTAATTTCTGGCAACTGTATTTACTGGCACCAGAGAAAATTACAGTTCTTCACTAAAGTACTGATGACATGAGGACTTGTGGCTTGCTGTCTTTCTAAGACAGGCTGTGGCCACTAAAAAAAATACATGCACAGTTGCTCACACTCTTCAGTTCTTTAAAAAAATAATTCCTCCCACTGGCCAAGTGCATTGTTGCAGCAGTCCCATCCGTTCCACTTTTCTCTGTGGACCGACAAGAGAAGTCTCTCTTCCTGCATGCTCTCAGTCCTTTTCACACTCCTCCCTCTCATTTACCCTTGGTCACAGCCCTATGAAGTCTGATGAGTTCCTGGTAACAGGCTCTCAAGCGATTGTCGTCAGCACTTCCTGACTTGTGGAGCTCCAACGAAGATGACCACCGACTCATCTGTGTGGGCTAGCCACAAGGCCATGGTCTGTCTTAACACTGACAAAGATTTCATGTGGGTTCTTCTCCTAGACAAATCATTTGTCCATTGATAAAGATGAGGGCCACATCCTTCATTAACCTCAGGGTAAGCTGTAGCACACATTCACATTCAGTCAAGTTCCAGTGCAATCTTGAGTCCTCAGGATGCAATGATTTCCCCAAAGAAAATCGTTACATGAAATATGGGATGTGGTCAAACAGTTATGGACGATGAAACCTGAAATGATAGATCATTAAAAAGCTTAGAATTATATTATTTCAACTGACAATGACACTGATCCTTATCATGCTCTCACAGTTGTTTACTTTTGTGGCCTAAACAGAATTATTCCTGATTTTCCTGGTCTATGTGGCATTAGAGTCAGCCCTATTATCCCCTGCTGTCTGTCTGTCTCTGCTAGAAACCCAAACAGGGCTATGGTGTGGCTCAGGCACTGGTGTATGTCTGTCTGTCCATACCCTTAACCTGTTACTGTGGTCCCTGGCAGAGTTTTGCTTGGGTCAGCCAGCACTCTTCCAGATAGTGCCTGGGCATGGCGGGGATTAGCACAGGCCAATAGGCAGACTGCGTATGGGGGGACATCACTCTGTTTTGGGGTGGCAGGGGGGGAGAAGTGAACTGTATGAATTCAAGCTGTGCCAAGCCTGCAGGCCTCAGGGTCGGAGAACACTCTCCAGTCTGTTTTGTTTACTATACAGAATTAGCCACAATTGCATCCACTATTTGGAGAGATTGCCAGTAAATCAGAAAAGCTTTGCTAAGCCATAAAACTTAAATTTCTGGGTTTTAATCCTTCTGCACAATGAAGCCAACAAAAATTTTGGATCTTTTAAGCAAGCAACAAATTTTATAGCACTGCAGATGCTTTCTTCCTATTAACAGCAGCCAACTGTGGCATGTGAAGGCCGAAATACACCTCACTGCTTTAGACTTTTAGGTAGGGCATGTACATCACTCTGGATCACCTGTATGATGGATAGCGAGGTGGGTTCCTTTTCTATAATAGGTTAGGAGTCTGCAGCAACTGAAATTCTAACTCCGCTTAAATGCAGTGAATCAAAGCAAAAGGGTAAGAAGGGCACCGATATCAGGTGCTCAACATACCTATCACCAGACTTCTAAATCTCTGCTTAAATGGCTTCAAAAATACATCTATCCATGAAGTAGTAAAAGATGCAGCAACTTTACAACAGCATAGGTAACGATGCACCTAACACAGTAGATTTACATAAGTTTGTGTTTGACACATTTTCTCTTTAACGTTTCCAGAGAAGGGAAAAGAAAACAAGCCACATATCACCCTGTCATGTGGTACAGTACAATTCAGGGATGCATTTCTCAAATAAAGGAGGTGTACGCAAAAGCTGAAATCCATGAGTATGCAGTTTGTCTGCTAAGTGAGAGTACAGTGCATTGCAAAAAAGACACAGGGTTTTTGTATTTGTAGAACAACAATATACTGGAATATATAGCATCTCCATTAGAAGCACTTTATACTGATACCCTCTACCCAAACTTTTATTTATTTCTCTATTTTCAGAAACTCTGTTTCTTGAATCCTACTACGAAATAAGAGAATAAATCAGTCTAAATGACTAGGAGTAGAAAAAGAGTTCAGCTGACAGTCATTAGAGTAAATGATGAACAATAAAAATGAGTGGTTTTTCTTTCCCAAGTTTAATATAAAAATTTTAACAATTCAAAGATATTGTAAATACTGATTATAATATTAAAGCATCTTATATTGACATGTAATAATACAAGAAACTATATGCTAGAAACTATTTTTTTTAAGAAGGCGCTTCCTTGTTGTCTGGTTCTATCAGAGAACTTCATGAATAAGCCTTTGTTCACCAGTTGCCAATGCAAGCGCCTTTTGGATTGTACTATCTCCTTGAAAAAAATTAAAAGATGAGTAATTCATTCTCTGGCTAGAGACTTTTGTCTACAGTTTTCTTAAAACAAATCACTTCTGTTGTACCAATCCAAATGTAGTGGTGAACTACATAATTTTTAACGAGAGGTCCTGGAGGAAACAGAGTCTCTCTTTATTTTCAAAACTGCAATTGACTTAAAACATCTGCATCTAATTCTGCTCTTAATTAGCTTTTTCTAGTTACTCTGCTGAATTCTGTGCAGTGGCTCCACAATATGACCAGTGAAAAAAAAGAGGGTGCAGAGGGAACATAAAGAGCCTGATTTCTCTCAGGTTGAAATTCTTCCAGGACCCTATAGCATCATTGCCTGTATTTACCACAATTTGGCTGTGCTTACGTTTTACTCCATTTTCCAAGGCCGCCCTCAGAAAACATCTGATTTTTAACTGGTTTGTCACTCTGCTGGATCCCTGAGATTTTTGGTTCAGCTTTCAAGAATCCAATTGTGGTGAGTCTCAACTGCTTTCAATTCTCGTGAAAAAATATCCACTTCTTTTTGTATGACTCATGCCTATCTGTACTTATGCTTCCATATTGCAATGCAACTCAAAAGGCGTAACAACATAAGCAGGGGGTTGCACTCCATCTCGCTCGGGACACACCCAGGTTTCTATTACTGCTCATTTTCCTTTTCTCCCTTGGGATATCCATTTTTTTAAAGTAGTATTTTTATACATTGTGAAGAAGATGTACTGCCCACTACCTGAAGAGAAAATGACATCAGAAGCCAAATGAAAATATACAATCTGTGTTTGAAAAGGGCATTTTCTAATGGACAGAATACAACACTAGATTAAACCCCTGCCTCCTGGTTCACCTCCTGGCTTAGGTTTGCTGCCTGTTAAACTGGTTTGATTTCTTGAAAATTAATTTGTTCATGTTCTATTTACAATGAAGTGAGTTTACAGTAACATAAAGAAAAAATCCATGTTTTGGTGGGAAAAAAAATCACTGCAGTTGCAAAATCAAGCACTGAACTAGGAGATGACAGAAATCACCACACACCCATCTCCCACTGGGTGTTTTTTCCTTGTGACACTCTTTAATTAGAGGATTCACACTCCTTGATTGAGTTTGAAACAGTAGCAGGAAAAGGAAGGGACCCAGCCTTGGGCAATTGTTTTTATCCAATGTAACTTTGTGTGGAAGTGAAAACAATACTACTACATATGCAATGTCAGCTGATCATAACAGCAAGTTTTGCTTGCTGGTGGCAATTTTCAGTCCCTATAACTTCAAAAAAATACTAACAGATGGCATGGGGATGGCAGAAGCGCTTCCCTACCCCCTAGGAAAAAAACTGCCGAATTTGAAGTCCTGCTAAAAACTGTGGACACTTCAGAGCTCTTTAAATAATAATGCTTCAGACAACATCTTGGTGTTATCCAAAGCAGAGAACAAAACAAACCCTGATTAACACATGAGAAGTAGCAAGCAGAGAATATTAGAATCTGTCTTGTCCCCAGAAACTGCTTGCCAGGAGCCTAGGTGACCCTTAGGAAGCTCCCCAAAACTCCGGTGAGTTTTTTTGAAGTTCAACACATCATCTAGTTTTCGCTTACCAAACGCATCTACAAAAATGTATACTTTCATGAGCAAGGGAGTACAGCTGGAGAAGGACATCCCTTTTATTGTGCTTGAGGACTGTAACTTCATCTGCGAGAAATGCTGAGTCCTTTCAAATGATTGTGTTTTAGATTTCTCAAACAATCTTTTTATATGTAGCTACCGATCCACTGCAGTCACCTTCACTGCTGTATCAACTACCAAGCTTCAGGGATGGCACCAGCAGCACTGGGAATCCCAACAAAATCAGTGGTGGCATTCAGGTGGGATTCAAGGGGACTCAGGGTAGGAATCAATATACAAGTCATGACACAACTGCAGAGGACTTACAGGAAGGCAATGGGTCACTGTCATACCCATCTCTCTGACTTACTTATGCAAGAAGAGGGATTTACCCACCTGGTAAATTGCCGACTTTCCTCATGCACTTCCATTTCTGTGCTTTTAAATTCATTCAGTTCTTTCCGTATTGCTGCCTAATAAACAATAATGATATATGAAACCATAAGAAATATGAATCTTAAAGAAGGTAGAGTCTGAGAGGAACCTGGCTCTGCTCTTGCAGGTTCCCTTACAGTTCCATTTTCAAGTCTCCCTTACTGTAATCCACAGCTCCTTCTCACACATTTTTCATCGTCAACATGAATGACTTTTTTGAATTACAGCTATTTGACACAGTAATACCTACAGAGAAACCCAAAGCATCAAACAACAACAATAAACAAAGAAACACCCAATCTACTGCAACGGGTGAACCAACCCACCCCCCGAAACACAGCACTTGCTACAGACAAAAAACGGGTCAGGGACTGGGTTATCCCAACAGACATCTGCTGCGTATGCAACGCCGCGGGGATTGTATCTCCAAGCGCAGCCCTTGAAGAGCTGGTCAGCCAGGCTGCCTGCACAGGTGCTGTACACACAGCAGGGGCTTTGTCTCTCCCCACTGGAGGCTCGGAGTCCGGAATGCCAAGATGAATAGCATTTTTTTTAAGTGGAGTTAGTCGCCTGGTTTGGTTAGTTTTATGTAAAATTACATGAAATGTTTGGACATTTCAGGCTTGTGTTTCCAGTTGGCAGACACTAAAAAACAGCAGAAATTCAGTGCACTTTGTAAACACCTTGTTGCTTATGTTAAAAGAGTGATAAACAATTTACTTCATCAGGTAATACATACAATTTCTGAAATATTCTAATATATACTACAAGGGCTTTTTTTTTTCTATGCCACATGCTTTCCTACCTTCACTGTGAAATGAAATGAGTTTATTCTTACGCGCTCTTTTCTTTCACCATTTTAAATAAAAGCAGTATCATTTCATTAATCCCTAAAGAAATCTCACCTGGTGTGCATGCCTTTCAATGCAGAACAGACACATGATAAAATTATAGCGTCACCAGACTGCGGTCTCATAAATGAGAAACTTCATTTTAAGCAGGGGATGGTTCTGTTTAGCCACAACAGCATGCTTACATGAGGCTGCTGTAATAGCTAGGGAAGAGACAGCTATTTCTGAGCACCAGATCAGCAGCAAAGACACCAGCACTCCAGCTTCATAATATAGTTACAGTACAATCTTCCGCTCCCACTGGAATTAGAAAAGTAACTTCCTTGGGGAAAAAAGGGCAAGGGAGTTTCCAGGCAACCCAGGGTCTGCCTTTCTGCTGAGGCCAACAAACATGAGGATCACAGAACCAGCCTCAGGCATCTGTTCATTACAAAACAAACTGAGATTAAAAACTGCTACCCTAAAGTAGGTAGGAAACACCAGTGTTTTTTCTAGTGCAGTTTACCCTGGTTGGACCTAGGTGAAAGTGGAGGTGCTGGGTGCTCTAACCTCCCACAGACTACAAGAGGACTAGAAAGCGCTCAGCACCTCCCAGAACCAACATCAAGAGACACTTCTGGGTACATTATTAATGTCTCCACCTTGACTTGATATGAGATTCTCCTTTGGTTGTCAGAGGAGCTGGCATTAATATTAAAATACAAGCTGAAATAAAATCAGTGCTTCACAATCCTTAGCTAAAAGACAGTGGGTTCTTGCACATACCACTTTTCATGCCAAGCACATCTCATAGGATTTCCATAGAAGTTGGTTCAGACCCAGTGCTAAAAGGGCCAGCACTTTTTGATACACAAATCCTACAGCTTTCCTTTTATGAAGTGGTATAGGAGGGAAATGGGAGAAGATTTTATGGTAATCTTTGACTGATCTGTTTTCAGATCAAAAAAGAATCACACAATCATTCGTCTCATTCTTTGTAGTTAGGCAGAGGAACTAACTGCAGCATGTTGGGGGCGAACGTCCCAAGAAGGCGTGCTGCATGCATACGGTCAGCAACAGCACTGACAGTTGTGGCCAAGAACCCTTAGAAGGATGGAGCAGCTTCTACCTTTTTTTCACTTGAATGAGTTGCAAAAGTAACTCTCGGTGGCAGTGATGCAGGCTTCTGCCTGCAGAAACCTTGCCTGAATTCCACGGGTCATGGCCATCTTTGCTAACAGTGTGTGCCTGGCTTAGCAAGGCTTTAAAAATGCAAGAAATTCTTGCCTGAACTGCTGTAACTGAGGTGGCAAATACGCTTTTAATAGGCACCTGAGTGGATTTTCTTAGCTGCCTGCAGTAGATGCACAGTAGTACCATGACAATCTCACTGTCTCCAGCAGATGTCATTCGTGATGCTGGCATCAAAAGAATATGAACCAGAGGAAAGCCCCCAAAAGTGACAGATGCAAGCATTTGCTTATAATCCACATTTGTCGCTTGCCTTGTCTGCAGGAGTTAACCTGGCCCAAGGCTTGTCGGCACGACGGTCGTAATCCGGGGAATCCGTGACCTCCACGTACTCATTAAATCTAAGGATTCTTCTTGCTTGAAGTTCGGCCACCGTAGGCCTCAGGCTTAGCTGTAAGCGGGAGGCAGAAAATAGTATGTTTAATAAGATGAAATAAAATAAAATAAAAGCTGAGGGTATGATGTAATCTCAAGAGAGCTTTAATGGTATTTCTAAATAGGGTCACTTTCAGGTGTCTAAAAAAAGGCATCATCCTGGGAGCACTACACAGGAATGGGGAAGCAGCACAACCTAATTTCTTCAGTTATAAAAATAGTCTTTGTCGGGCAGGTCACAGAGAATCATGACAGTTATCCCTGGAATATTAATTGTGACTTTGCAACTACCACACCATTTGCCCCACTAGGCAGTAGGTCCATTTGCATTAATGATTACACAGTCTGCTGTGTTCAACTGTAATAATGAAAAGAAGCAGGATTTGGAGGTGCCTGCCTAACTAAAAAAATTGGTTTTGAACATCTGGAGGTCATTGTGATGCCAAATTGTTTCAGTCACCTCAAACAATATTCACTTTAATTAACTAAGGATGATCATATTAAGGAAACTGTGTTTTTTCAGAGAAGGGCAGAGTAGGGATACACATGAAAACTGCCCCCATCCTCTTGAGAACGAGCTCCCAAAGTCAGGACAGCAGATCCATAGCTGCATTATTTCCAGGGACAATGAGCACAATCCCACCTACAGCGAGTGGCCAAGGACCACTGACCTGGTTAGAAGAATGGTGAAGGCGTTTCTTGGGGCCCACACTGCTCTGCATGACTGATGGACATTTGCAGTAATGTATACACACTATTTTTTAGAATCGTATAAAAAATAATCCTATGTACACACATACACAATACAAAAAACACATCATCACCTTTCTACTGAGTCTACGTTTTATTTCTCTTTTGGCTTCCTGTTCCTCTTCTTCATTCTTCTCTGTTTTCAGAAGAGATAAAAAGGAGTGAATATTTAAGTATTATAACTGCACATACTGTATTTCTCTTGGTTGAAAGCTTCAGGACTTCAAGTCCTGGCTCATGTTTCCTCCTATTTCTGGGTGATCCTGCATGTGTTGTCTGCTCTTTGGATTTCGTGTGCTGTCATTTCTTTTCCCTATCCTGATTTCCCCTGATTCTGTAGACATCTCAAGTCACCACTGTGGGTCAGGAGCACAGCAAAGAAGAGGCGTCTGTCACTTCCTTTCTATGTAACAGCAAACAAGAAGTGCCCTGAAAGAGCTGCCTAATGTTTCAATTACTTGTCCTAACATTAAAATCACTGTTGCTTTTACTTCCAACATGCCACCTATTGACTTTAGGGTAAGAATCTAATTATTCATAAGGGTCAAGAGAAAAGTTTGCTCTGAATATCTGAATCAGCCGAGGGTCCTCTACTGCTACAGGACACAATGAATCAATGACAATTTTTTTCACTGTCATTTGTTAGTGCAAATTGGTTTTGTTACTTGTAATTCTTTTTCTGATTTTATGATGCGGGCATATGATTCAGCACTCAAGCCCTCTGGGTTAAGGGCCACTAGCTAGACCAAATGAAGGAGTACAGCAGAAAATGAGGTGCATTTTTTGAATGTATTTGGACGTCAGCCTGAAATGTGCTTTTAAAAAATTCCTGCGCTAACTGAACTTGACTGCTTGAGTGACGGTGAAAAGCACATTTACAAAGGCATGTTCATATGGATTTAGCAGGTTTTTTAATTGATGTATATTTTGAAGACTATTATTTGCCCTTTCAGTCCACCTCTGATGGTTGTAAGCAAAGTGAACTTTGCTGTGGCTGACATATCCCTCCGAGAGATACCCATAAAATTCTGATCCTGTTTTATTCATGGCTGGGGGTTACAGACTCCACATTGTAGTTCAAGGCTAACTATAAATTTGAAGGAATTAATTTGTCTATTGTGGATGCAGCCAACCTCTATAGATGAAAAGGCAGTTTTAAATCCTGGTATAGTCCGATTTGCCCTGTCTGCTATGGCCAGCCTGCTCTGTTAGTATAGGCAACATGGCCACAGAGGACCTTCTCTATCATGACTGATACACTGGAGACAACACTACAACAGGTCATCTCGTGGTACTTGCAGATTTCCTTTGCTGATTCAAAG
>NW_010528595.1:28747-70882 GCF_000687285.1 Phaethon lepturus | reverse complement strand
AAGAGGAAGAGGAACAAATGATAAAAAGAAGAAAGTTACAGGAGGAAAAAGGCGATGCCAGCCCAAGACCTGCTCTGTGAGAAAAGCACCACCAACCCAAGGTTTCCATCGGCAAGATGCAGTTGCACAGGCTTCCTGCCAGAATTAGGTTGGATCTAGTGTTGACGGTGATTTTACTGAGATACTGAAATGTGTATGTCATTTATGGTTTGTTAATAGTTTTTCTCTTAAATGGTGAAGAAATGGATGGCCTCATTCCACACAGGAATTGTAAACTGACTAAAACTGAAGAATGAAGAGTTAAAGATTGATTTACATTTTAGAAGTTTTTATTAATGTATCTATCAATAAAGAAGTTGGCTGTATTTAGGGACTTATGACTTCAAATGAGAATTCTTTTTATAACATCTTCACCCAACAAAATCAAAAGCTCTCTAGCTGTTTTAGGACAGGTAAATCACCTGTAGGCTTTTGTTTAAACATGCTGTCTTTGCAATCAATAGACATAGTAACTTAGGGTAATTAAACACAAACTATTAATTTGGGAATCATTTGAGCATAAAAAATGTTGCCCCTTCATGAATTGAGTCACTTAAGTGCTACCTCAGAAACTCTCCAGTAGCAGACACAGCAGTAAAAAAAATGCAGCTGGATATACACATCGCTGTACTGCCTTTTCCTAATTTAGTTTGTAAAATACATTCTGCATTATTCATATCTTGACATTTCTTTGCTATCTAAACTACTGTGTCTCCTAAGAAGCAGCAGTAAGACGCCTGATGTAAGAAATAGGGGCTCACACTCCTTAATGCATACCTTAAGAAACAACTACCAACAGCACGGCCACCTGAAATACTGTTTTTCTGTATTTTGGGGGAGGATAAAGTAACTCAAAAAAAGTTGATCTGGACATTTAGGAAGGTTGAAGGTTAGCTGCCTATCCCAAGCTATGACACTACCTTCCAGAGCATGCAGGTGACTGCACGAAGGGATGGCTGGACATGGAAACCACCTAGAAATGGGAGATGAGCAAGGCCATCATCTTAGCTGCTGGGCTGAGGGTGGCTGGTGAGGAGGGCTGGAAGCCCATCTTTCAGAGGACAGCTCTAACAGGATGCACCAGCAGCTTCCTTTACTCCCTGGCAGAGCAGGTAGGGATTGAACCCGTGGGGAACGGTCTTCTGCACGAGAGGTCAGGGGGAGGGACGTGGTTTATGTATTCAAGTGGTTTTACTTCTAGGAATAAAACTCAAGAGCTAAGGAAAAGGGACTGAAATCAGGTGCCTGCTGCTAATATATCGAATCTGCTGTTTGGCAAATGGCCCTCCATCTACAGTGCTGGCTTGTACGTAGAGCACCTATTTCCCACCTCCATCCTGCTGGGCAGAGTCTTGCTTTAAGCCTGGTGCTACAGAAACACTGCCCTGGTACAAATTCCTACCAACAGTAACACCTACAGCCTGTTTTTGGTCTTTTAAGGTAAACGTTTTGAAAGTTGCTATAGTGAGTTAAGAAGCTGTGTGGTGCTAAAAAATAATGGGTCTGGTGCTCCTGCTTCCCTCAGGTGGTGTGGAAAATTCCAGCCAGAGGGCTGCGTTTTGGCTGCAGGTATGAACTGACTGCCTTGCTCAAAGAGGAACACATCAGTGCATAGGAACACGCTTCTGACTGCTTTCCACCTTAAAAGCAGATCTAATCCGTGTGCTGTGGAGAAAGAAAATATAAACAGAGCGTTCCCAGCTGCAAGTCCCCTCCTCAGATGTCCCGCTGCTGCTGCCGCACTGGCAGAGGACCAGCCCCGCGAGCGCCCTTTGCCTGCAGGAGTCTGCAGTTAGATCCCAGCAAAACTATGGCTTCCCTCCTTCCCTGCCTGCAGCTCCTAGGAGGTCAAACTGGTATTTGACTCCTAATTGAAACAATTTTGTTTAGCATCACCTATCGTGGCCTTTGAGTTAAAAAACCCCACTGGTCAAAGCAGAACAAGCAGCTTCCCTGGAATCTATGCATTATTGCTCCTGAAACTTCTGCCATATTTAATCTGGTCACCCTTGGTTCTGTGGGACATTTGTTTTGTAGCAGAAGGGGAAAAGAGAAGAGAGGAATTGTTCTGCCTGAGGACTGCTCCGTTCTTGACCAGAAAGTACTCCCGGAGCGTAAAACCGAACTTTCCATTGTGTCCCTGTGGGATTAGCTATGTTTAGACTTCTCTGTGGGCTTGCTAGGGAAAGAGAAAGACAAGACAAATAAAGCGCTTGCCTCTTGCAGTTGCTGTGGAACGCACAAAGCCGCTTCTCTTTCCTGATTTTACGAACAAAGATAACCATTAATATTCCTTAACTAGCATCAAGAGCTAAACCCTGTTTTCCACAAAGCCAGAACTGGCAGGCATGCAGGTGCACAGTACAAGAAGTCCACTGTCCCTTACAAATGCAGGAAAAAATCCAGTTATCTTAATCCGAAATTCCTGGCAGAATAAAAAGTTTCTTCGCCATAATGCAATACTATAAATACTACTGGCTCAAAGCCAGTACACAAGAAACCTGCCTTTATTAAAAACACAGGGCTGTATCTATTCGTTCAAGTGGACTCTTGAGTTATCGTAACTTTGTTGTAGTGTGGGAAGACTCAGAAGTTTGGACAGTTTTATCCAAATTGTTTTATAGAAATCCACCTGCAATGTCTCGCATTCATACTCGGTCACAGGATTTTCAGTAACTGGTTTATCTGGAAACATTACGAAAAACTAAAACTTCTTGCAAGACACATTTCCTCACTAACTGGAAATAAAAAAAAAAAGAAAAAATACAGACTTTTCCTGAACCTCTTAAAAGATTTGGCCTGAACTTAATCGTGAAATAAACATTTAGACCTTTCCCACTTAATGTAACCTCAAAGTCTGATAAATATTACTCAAAACAATACTTTCCCTTAGCTGCAGTTTATATACACACAATAATATAACCCCTTCTCCCCATCCACTGCTTAAAAATAAGAGGAAGGAAGCTTTATGAAAGAAATCCCAACTTATTCACAAAAGCTGCCTACAACAACAAAGGCATTTAAGAGATGTAAACATTTTCGAATAATCCACAGGAAGGGAACGTAATAATTGTGATAAATAACCCGACTGCCTTAAAGCTGAGAGAGAACTTGCACCCCGAAAGGGCTCCAAGTCAGCCTGTCACTGCAAACTCCAGCTTGCTTTGGTTTGCTTCGCCTTTTACAGATCACTGTCAACTCGCAGTATTTTATATCTCGATAATGAGCAAAAAGCAGTTTTGGATTCTCCACGTGCTCATCGACGACTGCGATTTTTGGTGATGCATAACGCTGCTTCCCAGCCTTCCTTTCTTGCTCTCCCTTGCCTCTTTAAGACAGCCCCCCGGCCGTGGCAAGGGAGGACAGCGGGAGGTATTGAGTGCAAAGCCTGGTACGCTGCCAAAAGCTTAAAGTAAACAAGCTGAAACAGGAGAAGAAATCTATTAACTGCTTTCCAGTCTTGAGCTACTTAACTGCAAAATCAGTGAACGGAATAAACAATGGCAAAAGGGCTATTAAATACGTGGCAGGTTTGTTGCTAGATTAGTTATCTCAAGATCAGCCGGACAGAGAGGGCAATAAGGAAGCCCAGCTGGTGCTCCCAGCTCAGTGGCCGTATCCTGGCCCACCAAAGATGTTTTGGAATTACCTTTCTCACATAGTCCAGCATGAGTGGTTTGTCGTATTAAAAAAGTTCGTATTTCAAATTTTATCTTTACTTATCTATGCAATCTATAGGTTCAGAAATTATAGTCTTAGAAAGTCTGTTCACATTATGTGTTGGACAGGAGTCCCTTGAACCCTCTCCTGTGCCCATAATGCATGAACCGTAGCTTCCCTTTTCAATAAGACATGGCACTGTTTGGCTTTTGAGAGCTTAGACAACAGCACTAGGATTCCATTAGCATGGATGGCTGCCTGAAAGCCAATAATTGTGACGTCTCCTTGATTTGCTGGCCTGAGCAGCTGACAGAGTGGTCAGTCCATGGACTTTGTCAGGTAAACAGCCCATTTTCTTCCATTAGCATGCTGTGCGCCAGGGTTGCAGAGATGAACTCCAACTTTTCTGAATGATTGTTGGAAATAACAGCATTATACCTGCTCTTTCAGTTACATCAAATGTGTGGAAAGTTCTTATACCTTAAGAATAGATGAGGTTTTGGATTTGGTACTGTGTGCGAAATGCTTCCATGTGCATTTTCTTCATTTATTTCTTCTACCCAAGCAGCAATACTAGCTACTGTTACAGAATGGACACAGGGCTAGAGGAGCTAGGCATGACAACTGTTACAGTATGTATTTAGATAACATCCATATTATGGAAAGATTCATAAAGGAAGACAGAAAATGACTGTTCTGAAGCATTTGCCAGCCTAAGAACAAAACCAACATAAGTAAATAGGAGAACAGATTATAGAGGGTAAACATCCAATATACTGCATTCCTCTGCCACTGACTATTTGGATTTTTCAAAAGGGATACTGAGGAAGGATTTAATCAATGGGAAGATATTCAGTGAGAATGTCTCATGCAAGTTTCAGTACAGAAGATGTCAGAAGTGGATATGAAGGCCAACATATACCTGTTCACTTTCTCCTAAACGCTTCGTCTTTCCTCTTTCTACTCCACCCTCCAATCTCTGCCCTTATATCCCACCTCTGCCTCCTACTGATGTTCCTTTCTCCTCCTCATAAAAACTATGTGGAAGTTTAACCAGCCTAGAACTACTTCTAAAAAGTATCAAAGTCATTTGTGGTCTTTGGGATCATCTTCAAGAAGTGGGATTGAGACAAGCAAAATTCAGCATCTTGGATATATGCAATTTTCACAGCTACTGTTGCAGTTTAGTATACAGATCTAGTGTTGACACGTTATTTTCTATGACATAATTTTTCTCTAGTTATGGCTCTAACACTACAGCAACAATGATAGGCTTCCATATGAATTCAGCGTATGCTCACTTTCTACGTAAACACTAGCTGAAACCTGAACAAAATACTTACGCTTTAGGATATTTCTTTGCTCTAGCTCTTCAGTTGTAGGCCTCTGGCTAAGCCTCCTGTGAGAACAAAGTAAGTGACTGATTTAAAACCAGATCCAAATAACACATTATGATTTGTAATACAGCTTAAAAGGTGTTTCTCATACGGCCAGGCTGTTCTTTGCCAGCAAAGGTATTCAACAACACAGGTAATTTCCAGACACAGTTATAATAATGTGCATATAACCACAGTACCAAGTGGCCATTTGTTTTAAAAGATGTACCATTGCCACTTGAACACATAAATAACTGATACTTGCATAATATTACAGAAATTGTACCAGCAAATTTAAATTCCTCATTTACAGGTAGAATTTTATGGAAGAGTTCATAAGCCTATGGTGCTATCATAAGCACCATAATTATGATAAGTTGTGCAATCGTAGGATTATTCTCAGATATTTTGAATGGAAACCCTATTATTTAAAAAAAAAAAACCACCACAACATAAGTTGTGCATTCCTCACTGATTTGTATGGTCAATACAATTGGGAGTTTTAATTGAAAGTTAATTTTATTTAGTTACCTATATATAACAACTGCCATTAAAAAACCCCAACTCCCTGAGATATTAATTTTCTGGTTTGTATAGTGGAGAACACAGTCGATATTGTCTCTATGTTTACTAAACAGGCTCACTTGTTCACTTGAGAAAAGGAGCAAGAAAAATTTCAGCAATAAAACTGATTTTGCAGATGTGTTAGATGCCTCTCTGTCCAGCAAACCTCACACAGTTCACTACAGATTAACTTCAGCCTCATGAAACCTGTCTCATTCAAACCATGCTTGGACTTTCAGATTTGGTGGGGAGGACCAACAGGTTTACCCCACGTGACCAGTCCCCACTATAGCAAGCGCCAGGCTGGGACCTGACTCAACCCAGACCAAACTACGGGAACAGGTTTCCCATCAGACCTCGATGCTGCCGGGTGCTGACCACCACGCCTGGAATTTTTATGGAACTGGAGTCAAACTTGGTTGTGATTTCAGGCATGGGCGCAGCCCCGACACGCACAGATGTTGACTCCTGCCACCAAAGCAGAGCTGTGGGGGGAGCATGCCAGCTTACCAGCAGAACCAGCAAAGCCCCTGTGCAAGGAGCTCAGGATGGGGACCAGAGCCCCTTCTGCAGTTCAAGCCCCCGAGGGAGTACCAACAAGCAGGATGTGATCGCTGGAGCTGGGCTTCGGTCAGGAACGCGGTGATAACAACAACATCGCTTTATTAGCAGAAGAAAAATGACCCTTAGGCTCTGCTATGGTTAAGGGATGAAATAAATGACTTAGCCAGCCACCCGATTCATAGAGCAACTCAGCTCATCTTCCAAGTGCTCATACAGGACTGCCATACTCTGTACTGGAACAGTACTGGCTGGACTACCTGGTATCTGGAAATCTCCAACAAACACAGGATATCCTCCAAATCTGCCTGGAAAACATTTCTGAGCACATGAGAAACAAGGACAGGTCTGGGAAAATCCAGACATGTTGTAGTCTATTCTCAGAGACCATGAAAGCCAAAATTAACATTTATGAGGATTTTTTTTAAAAAAGCTTGTAAAAATGCAAGTGAAAATTAGTCTTTTTTATGCAATGTTCTCAAGTCCAGGAAGAGAACATAACATGTATCTGATGCAGTTAAACAGTGTGAGAAACACATGCCTCAGAGGTGAGCACAGTAAAACACTAAACACGGACCTACAAAGTCAGCCTCCTTCCATCTCTTCTGCTGGAACCAGCAGATGAATAATGAAGGAGTTGGAGAGCAGGAGGAGGATGGGGAGGGCCATGAGGGACGAACACGCACAGGCGTGCTCTGCGTGTCACTACTACTCTGCCTGAGATGGGGACATACAAGTGCAAGTCCCTGATAACCAATGCAAGAAAAACTTGAACCACAGCATGAATTATTCTGGAGTCACTCTCATTCTCTTCCTCTTTTTTTAAAAAACCAAACAATCCAAAAACTGAGGAGTTCTCGGATTTGTTTCTTGTAGGACAAAAATTCATTATTGACATTTGAAAGTGTTTTTGAGAAATAAAAATACTGTTTTCCAGGCAGTTGTACCACGAAGATCCTGCACCACAGATTGGGCTGCATTTAAAATGTGAACCCCGTGTTCTTGATTCTCTTTCTCCACCTCCGCCCAGTGAAACCACATTTACCCTGCCACTGATACCTCACTAGCTTTGTTCCAATCTGATGTCTGATTTCCTGCCTCTCCTCTTCAGATGTACGCTGCAAGATGTTTTTGTCTTCTAATTCTTTCTTAGATGGTCTGTTGCCAAGTTTGATAGCAAGAGTATCCCTGCGACGAATTTTACTTGCCAAAGAGTCTGAGGAAAAGAGGAGGGTAGATTTAGTTCATTCATGCTTAGGTTACAGACACAAACCCTGAGTAAGAACTTTAATACGTCCCCAAAGCAGCCTTGTTCCCACATGCAGGAGAGGAATTTTAATTAACATCAAAAGAAAAATTTTTAGCTCAGTTCACAACAATAAAAAGCTGAAAGGTTTGGATGAAAAAGCTACCGGCCAAATTGATGAGTTTTACAACCATCACTTGCCATCCGTGAAGTGATAGGATAAAAATGACAAATCTACACTTAAGTATCTTTGAAGTCTGACACATTAGAGGTTGCTTTATTTATCTACTTAGTATATTTAGCAACCTGCTGCTGTTTTCCTTCAGCCTTAAATGGTTTAGTCATGTTCTCTCATCTTTTCCCTCATTCTTTCAATTTTTTTTTTCAATCTAATACCACTTAGTTCTTGTATAGTGTTTTTCATCTTTAATTTGTAAATTAAAACAAAAAATACAGTTTAGAAAAGTGCTGAGTGCTTGTAAAGTAACCTAGGCAGAAACCCCCAGGCACTGAAGCAATCCATTCATCCATAAAACAGATACAGCAGGGACAAGGGCCATGCAATTTTGCCAGTGTTAGCTTCAGCCAGCTGTGGCAGGAAGAGTGTTTTTCATGGTCTTTAGTCCTCCCCTTGTCTCTTGCAATTCTGACTGAGGGGGCCACGTACGTCCTAGGTTGGCAGGTTTTCATGACATTAGACAGTTTGGTAAGACCACAGGCTCCCAGCTCACTTCTCATAAGACATCATGCTGCTGTCTGAATATGTGAATTTTGGGATGCTACCACTTTCGATCATATTCAAACCAAATGCAGAACTGCAGAAGACTTCAGCTTCTTGAGCTAGCTGGCACTTCACCTTCTGCCGCACCAGTACCCAAGGAAAAATAAGTGTTCATCTTCCCTCACGCCCCTCCAGCATGCAGCACTCTGTGTTCACGCCTTCTTCACTAAGCACAGCGAAGCACCTCCTCCTGAAGGGCTGCGGGCAAGGCTCTCATGCCGTGGTTTGACGGTCATTTTATTCTGACACAAGGCCACCCTACAGGTGGTAGGGGTAGGGCCGCCCTCCTCTCCGCCCCGACAGGTTCTTGCTGCCACCTCCTTTGTTCCAGCAAAGGTGCAACCCTGTGGTGAGCTGGCTCAGGGAACAGATGCTACTGAAAATCAGCCACCACTGCAAACCCAAACGTGAGCGCGGGCCTAAGGGCAAAAGGAACAGCTGGGAGCAGGGATGAGGCAGAGGGTGGGCAGCACAACCCCCTGCAGCAGCAGCAAGGACTTCTGCCAAGTGATACAGCCATGACCCCAGCTGAAATTTCAAAGCTGTAACTTAGAAATTATCCACTGTGATCTGCTCTGTCTGCTAAGGTGCTCCAATGCTTAACAACACCCTGATCAAAGAGGAACAAATGACTTTCAGACGGTGAAGCTGCTGACTGATGGGCCTCCTCTGTTGTCCGCCCCTGCCTGTTACTCCCACAAGAAACTCTGGGACTTCTAGTGAAATTCAGTTGAAAGATACACTGGTGCTTTAACAGTGGAGGTTCATGACATGGGCAAGCCAAATCAATGGTTCGCTGACAACCTAACGTGGAGGCCTTGTTCTATCCTCATGTTCGCCTGAACCTGCTCCTCCCACCTCCACTCCCTTCTGTGCAGTGCTTCATCTGCGCCCGCCATTGCACAGGACCCGGCAGGTTTCTGATCACAATTGTCTGGGAGAAGCGGGACACTCATTTCTCAGTAGTGGAAAAACATTAAATCATCTAAAACCACCCCATGCAGCCATACCCTCCTCTCTTCACTTTGCACTAGCATGCGTCGGGCACGCTTACGTAACGCAGGGTGCAAAAGGTAGCCTGCAACTTCTTGGCGGGAGCCCTGCCAGAGAACCACATCCTGGAACAGAATCACCCATGGTTTGATGTGCTTGCTAGCAGCTCCACCCCAAAGTCTTTGCTCTCCTGAAGGCCACAATTTAATGGAGGCAGCTGCACGAAAGCTCGCTGGGTGTAGATGTCTTTGGGCTACACTCAAGCAGTAAGCTCCAGCTAGCAATCTGGATGCAATCACAGCAGCTTGGTGGGCCCTCTCAGCCAGCCCAGGCCAAACGTGTATTAGATACACCCGAAGGTGGCCACCCTCTCCCAGTACACCCTTCTTGCCAGGAGCTTACTTTCAGCACTTGCATTATCATCATCATCATCATCCTCATCATCATCTGTGTACAGTATCGGTCCGTCAGAGTCCGAGTCACTGCTGTGGCTCTCTCTGCTACTTTCACTCTCAGGAGCAGCACCAGCATCAGAAGCCTCCTCCACCAGTTCAGAGCGTGCCTGGCCAGGTGCCTCCGCTTCTTGGTCTTCTTTGGTAGCCAAGCTGTTAATTCCAAAGCAGGCATGGTGTCACATTAATGCAAGCAGCACAGAATACAAATGGGAGACCAACTGTATAAGCAAGTAAGAAAACAGAAGTTCTGTTACTCAAACTAACTTGTCTCTTTCTAAAAAACGTACATATATACAACATATATAAAGTATGTGTATGCATATACATATCTGTATGTATGTATGTTAGAAAAAAAGATGTGAACAGTCTGGAATGATGTGCTGCAAAGCCCGTATAAAGAAAAATCCAAATTCTTTTTTATTTCTTATGGGATGGGAGCAATAGTACATAAAAGCTACTTAGAAGAGAAAAACAGCTCATAAAATTGGGGGCGAGAGGAGCAAGTCGGAGCGCGGATGGGAGTGCAAAGCTTCCTGTTCTGGAAGCCTAACTCTGTTTACGGTAAATACAGTTTTACTGCTCTTGAGTCCAAAATGTTCATGTCCATCACTGATGAACATGGAAATCAGCACCAGAGTGCTCTCTGTCTTGGGAAAACCATTTTGTAAAGGAAGGGTAGAGCAAGGGGAGAAGCAGCACAGGAACGTAATGCTGGCACAGAGATACCAGCAAGAATTTAAAGGAAAGTCTCTAGGCCACTGGCATCTAAACTAAACTCTCTTGGGTTGTTATAAAAGATACTGGCTCTTGTGACAGGGAAAAGACAGATTAATAAGCTAGTTTCTTTTTTGTTGCCAACTATTTTGCTTAAAAAATGTAATTATGACCTTGTTCTTGACTAGATTTTATAGTATCTACCTGAGACAAGCTATTAGGTAGTAACAGACCAAACAGCTACTAACCGAAGCCTGAACTGTCAATTTCAAGTCTGCAATTAAATTCAGCTTTAACAGCAAGAAATTTAATGATATCCACACAAAAAAAATAAAAACGCCTTGTAATTCAGCACAATTTCTTGTTTGCCTTTATGGAAGAGAAATAAACGTGTTATCAGCTACTAGCTGAACTGCTGACCACAGCTGGTCACATTAAGCCACACAACTATATAGGAGGTAGGTTATGAGCAATGACCTGGTGAAACATGAGGTACTGCAGGTGAATGGCTCAAAGACATTGGCAAAGAATAAATCATGCTGCGATGCAACACTGTCCTGGGTCTCCAAGAAAAGTGCACAAACTGCCACCAGTCAGCAGAAGAAACAGAAGAGATGCCCATACACCTACAGACTCCTTTATGAGAAGAAATGTGGCTTCCTTGGCCGTGAGTCTGACCACTTACCCATGATGGCCATACCATCTTACCTTTCTGTGTCTTCTCCACCAGCATCTGGACCGCTGTCTAGGGTCGTACTGCTCAGGCTCTCGTCTGTGCCACGCTCAGCCTGGAGAAGAGGTTTAGTATCTGATCCGGTGCCAGCTGGCACTGCCGCGCAGCCGTCTGACACATCTTGGGCATCTGAGGAGACAGCGAGCTGACCGGCTGCAGCAGCAAAAGGAGGTGGAAGTGGAGGTGGAGGAGGGGCAGCGGTGGGAGGAGGGGGGACAACAAGCTTGCTCGGTTGGTCTGCGTCCTCCATTTCAGAAATTACTATGGAAGGTTGCTCAGGCTCGTGTTTTTCTGCCTTCGCTTCCAACCTGTTGGCTGTGGCACCTGAGGGGGAAGAAGCAGCCCCATCCGGCGCTGTTCGTGGGGCTGACTGTTTCCCAGGTTTTTTCTTGCCCCTGGGAGTCCCTGATGTGCCCAATTTGCTGGGAGTCTCCTTAGAGGCTTTGGGATGAGATGACGCGGATGAAGGAGATGGCGATGAAGAGGACTTGGAGACTGGTGGTTTTTTTGCATGAGAGGAACTAGCTAGAATAAGAAAAGATCAAGCATTTTAGTCTTACAAACCATCCAACTATATGATTTTTGCACTGTTCTTTCTGCATGGATTGACATGTGCTGATATTTAGAAAATGAAAAAATTACACTTGATACTTCTACAATCCTTCATATATATGCTTGAGATGAGTAAATGTTGCAGTTCAAATTTCACCTTTGAGGTGGGAAAAAATGAAACGATGAATACTTGCCCAAGAACAGTGGAGGGGATCAACCTCAAAAGCGGGTGAGAGTTTGATTCTAGCATTCTGCATTGGCCCATTACAACTTGCCTGGACGTCATCTAGAAAGTCCACTATTTATTTCAAAAGGGTTTAGTACACTATTTTAAAAAATTGCTACCAGACAGATAAAACTGCCTGACCTTTTCTGTTATGTGAATTTTTGGTCTGAGCAGAAGGAGAACACCATGATTTCCCTTATGCTTTTCAATGAACACCTCAGGACCATTCTGGGTATCAGTTAATTACCTTTCACAATGTTATTGCAAGTGGTGTGCTCCCAGCAGCAGCAGAGGACAGCAAAACAAGACGTACTTTCAGGTCCATCCGGGCATGTCCATAAAACAGAGGCAGAAACGACTGGTGTCACTCTGCACATATAATCTCCAGAAGGGAGGCGGCACTGAAGGCCTCCTGTATATACTGGAGGTCTTTGTCTTACCAGTGAACAACTCAGGTGACCTTGAAAATGTAGTGACACAAGGTTTTGACACTAGCTGTACAAGCTGGCCAGTGATATTGCTGTTTAATCCTGCGATACTTACTATATTGAAGCATATGTGTATCAATGTCCAAGTTTGCATGAGATTTTAGCTAGCCTGCATGCCCGTGTGCATTCCAGTCACATTTCTGATTGCTGTGTTGATGCACCCATCACCTGGACTGGGAGATTCAGACTTCTGACTTTCATTTAAAAAGCAGTAAAAATGACAACCATCTTAATGATTGAGTCCTTTTCATCAAAATGCATCCAACTCAAACACTTCTGCTGCAGTAAAAACGCATTCACCTCAAGAGAACAAATGAAAGCATTATAAAGCTGCACAGCAGCCTTGCGGCTAAGCTTACCGAGTAAAACAGAAAGCCGTAATAGAAATCTGCTGAAGGGCCTACTTTACTTAGAAGTAAAGAAAAACAAAACAAAACCAGCAGATTAGGATAGAATCAAAATATAGATACTGGCCATAATAAGCTCACGATATAAAAATAGCTTTCACAGTGCGACTGTTCTCAGTCTCAAAGAAGATGGAAAATAATTCAGAAGACACATTATATTGTTCTCTTCTGTAGCTGAATGTTATGGTTTATAAACATTTAGAGTGCTGTAAGCCTTTCAGTACACCTGGAAAAATCTGCAGAAACTCATGACTTCAGGCAAATCACTGTCCCTCTTTGTGCTGCAAGGTAAGTGTAAAGGGCACAGAACCTACTGATACTGCACTAACCATCCACACCAACTACAAATCACTGACTTAACTTACCAGCAAATCAAAAGGAAGCAAAGAAATGGTACAGGCAGCAGCTTGTAATTGCAGTGGAAATAGATGGTGGCTCCAGCCTGCATATTATTTAGCGGAAACCTTACTGAGTAAGTGGATGGTAGTAAGAAAGGGCTCTGGTTCTGATCCAGCAAAGCACTTAACAGGCTGGAGGTCAACAGAACCAGTTACATGCTTATACTTAAGAACACTAGCACAATACAAATACACAGCCACACTACAATCATTGCTGGGAAAATGTCAAAAGATGTTTCCATTGAAAAAACCCTTACATTATTCTGAGAACCTTTCTGGACCTGCAATCACATACAGCAACTTGAAAGATTTCTCCCAGGGAAAATCCCCCCTATACTTTCACATGGGTCAAAAGTGCTATTGCTGTTGTTGCTTTTGACTGGGCTGGCTGACAATTTTCTGTCATGCCCCTTTTTCAGTAGAAGATTTGAATTTTGTTTAAATGAAAAATTTCATGGCTGTTACTTGCCTTTTGGCACATGTCCATGCTTATGTTTAAGTCCAAGTCCCCCCATACTCCCAACTCTGCTATTTCAGTTTGGAAACGTGCTGCAGTGCCCTCAGGAGAGCTATGGCTCAGCTGTTACTCATATTCCTCTTCTCCTTCATGGGACTGGATCACTGGCTGCATCGTGTGCTCACTTTCACGGGGATCTGATAAATCTGTTGTACTAAATACTGCTCCCGATCAGCTCTATTTGCTGTATTGCTAATACAGCTCTATTAAGTATTGTCCTGCTTCAGCTGAACACAATGTACCTAATGCTGGAAGAAATTACCAGTAGCATATGTACTATTTCATATAAGGGATATAGTGATATATTTTATACCCCTATGGTCTCAAGCATTGCATAAAATTTCAGCAAGGCTACTAAAAGACAAATCTGGGATCTGAACGTATTCTAATTTAGGAACTGAGATACCTGAGAGCTTGTTAGCAACCATTGGTCTAAACATTTATTTATGTGATGGCTTGTTTTATTCCGGAAAGTTCTGCTGTTATAAGGTTCCTCCACCTGGGAAGAACTGAGTTTTCCAGCTGAATGTGAAATACAAGCAGCAAATTCTAGGTTTTCAAAATATTTATTCTTGTAGTTGTCTGATGTAGTAGGGACAGTTAATACCAAGATAATGGATATTTTATGGCAAAGTTATTCTTGTCACTCTAGCAGTCCTGCAATGTTTTCAAACAGTCCTCTTCTGTGTGCTTCAAATACAAAACGTGCCAAAATGTACAAGATATGAAGAGGTATACTTGGAAAGAAAACTGGAGGGACTGAAGGGCTTTGAAAGCATGACAGAGGATTGAAAACACAAGGCTTGTATAAACTGGCCAATGCATATATACAGTCCATTCATCATAATACTGCTTGTGTTCAAATTATAGTTGGATGTTTTCATTTTGGTCATTGTCTAAATCACAATCATTCAAACTCAAGATCAGTACCTTAAGAACAGCTACCTATAATCTTTAATCTAGCATCACTGCTGAATTTCGGTATGGAAGTGTAGTGATAAACACATCTTCTGTGCACCTGATGATGGACATTTTCCATTTCCAGTGCATATTTACAATCACAGCAAGCCATCAACTAGCTCAGGGAAGCCTGGCCATTTCTAACGAGGTTGTTTGATTGGGTTTTTTTCGGCTGAAACAACTGCTACTCAACAGTCTTTAAAGATGTCTTCATGGTTTTATCCTTTACCTCTTTAAGAGGGCTTGTAATCTTGTCAAATTAATCAGAACAGTAGACATTTCCAGCCCAAGGTTACAGCAATACCGAGGCAGTCTTACTTTGGGGCAACTCGTATGTTTTGTTTCACATCACCTGTTTCCCTGCTGGTTCTTCAGCAGTTCTCTGGGTCATTTTGTTGCCAGCATTCACACTTGAACTGGGAATTCAATATAGGCTCTGATGTGCTCAGTGTTGTGTATACGTCCATTAAACAGCAAAATGATTTGTCCGCTGTCTGGGGTTTTTGCAGACAGCAGAACCAGAGCTCAGGGGGAAGCTAGCTAGAAACATCCATGGCATGCTCTTTAGTCATGCTGCTATGTACAAAGGCAGAAGTTATCGTAAGACCAAGCCAAGCACCCCCATGCACATGCACCCGCCGTAACTGGCACTGCCTGTGCAGTACTCACCAGCTTCTCGATTTGCACTGTGGCTTGTTGGCTTGGGTGGTGGGAGAGGAGGCTGCTTAGCAGGAGCCTTTCCCTTTTTTTTAGCATGAGGTGCTTCGTTACTCTTATGGCTGGTGGTGGCCGAAGCAGCAATAGCATTTTTTGGTGGTAGCGGAGCTTTTTTAGATTTAGGCTTAGGCTTGGGTAGTGGTGGCGCATGGGATGCCGGTATTTCTGGGCAGTGATCGATAGTGCTCTCTATGGATAAGAAAGTGAACAGAAGCCAACTGACATAGACATACGCCACAAACATTCAACAGCAAGCCTGACAACAATGACCACTTTTTGCTGCTTGAGCTCTTGGGAATCAGGAGAGATTACTTCATCTTCTGCCTCTTATTGAAGTATTGTCTCAGAAAAAAATTACTGTCCATCTCAATTCAAGTACTTCTCATAGAAGATTTTTGCCTGGCGCTTCTCTCAGTCTCATCTTTTCTAGACTTCCAAGGACCATCCTTAATGTTCAGTATTCCCAACTAGACTGCTGGCTGCAAACTAAACAAGGGAAATGCCATTTACTCCTCTAACAAATTCCCTCGGTTTCTTTCCAGCCCTCTAAGATCAACAGGCTATAAAACTCAGATTCATATGAATCTGAAAGTGAACAGGGCCATTCTCTCAGCCACGGGTTCAAATATGACTATGCAGCTGAAATTTTCCCCTGAAGCAACCCATTCTCCTAAGCTGCAGATTGCTTGCTCATAGCAACTTTATTTTGGGTATCTTCCCCAGGGTATTTCTACTCTTCAGAAAGAGATGAAGCTAAATCAAATAGGATATCATTTGCCATGGGAATGCCCTCCTCTCCTGCAAGCTCTTTGGGAACCGTTACAAGATTGCACTTTTCAAGAATCAGGAGTTCCTTAGTCAACAGGAGTTTGAACTATATCTACATTGTGTCATGCAATAGGAATGGCTCTGTAGAGAAAAAGAGGTAGCACTGAGGACCCGAAGTCCACAATGTGCATTTCTGGAGACTTGACTTTGGACTAGCTTCAGGCTAGTTCTGTAGACTGCATGCCCAGTAGCGGTGGCAGCACAAGTTTCTGAATGCATCCTTTGGCTTAGTTTCATCCAAAAGAAACCTGGCTTGTGTGCTCTGCAAACCAAGGAAGGGTAAGTGGGGATGACCAGGAAACTCACTTCAAAAGTGCATGCCTAATGCCAACTGTAATATTAATGTAGGTGAGCCATGTATAGTCAACATAAAATTTTGCAACATAACCACTATGGTTTTAAGACTAAAGTTCCCAGATGGGAATCTTTATCTATTCAATTACACTAGCTCTGTGCCCATTTGGCCTCAAGATAGTCTTCCCAAACCTTCCAGAAAAAGGATATTATAAAAGTAAAAGCATACCATCAGAACCATATAGGCGTTATTTGCATGTTACTAAAAACTCCAGTGGTTGGGGAAGAAAGGAGCCAAGCAAATATTGCAAGGACTTCTAACAGTCTTTTTTATCACTCGAGAGGAAACCTATTCATTTCTTGCAGTGTGTTGCTATTAGAGCCTCACTCTTACACACATTAAATGGCCGTTCCTAGATCTCCTGTCCATTCCCTGCTCTCTTCCTTCCCATGTAGAAGATTCCCAAGAGATAAGCAGCACCTTTTCATTGTAAGATTAGTAGATGAAAAACAAAGAATGTGTTGAACAACAATGACATTCTTCATCTCTGAAACAAAGACTTTTCCACCTCTAGCTTGAGGCTTGTTAACATGAACCTAATGCATCACCTGCAGTTATTAAAAGCAAGATGCACACATATGTCTCTTCATAAAGTGAAGGAATTAACTGTCCAGTGTCTGCCTCCTGTATTTCCAGCCCATTATAGACTAATACATTTTTGCTAACATATTGCAGGAACGATTGCATAACAACCTTTTACAGCTTTCAAACAGATTCTTTTGAGCACAGGTTCTTGTACTGCCTCTTTGTTTTCCAGAGAAAGAACTTTGGACTGGAGAAAGACTTTGGAAGAAGAAACAAACATACATACTTGTTACATTCTGCTCTCCTCTTTTATAGCAAAAAGCATCTCCTTATGAAATTCTACCTACCTTCATTCAAAGTTGAAAAACTGATTTAGTTCTGAAAAAGCAGGATATTTTAAAATGTTAATTCCATTAATAACAAACATGTCAAGAAAAGATAGGATTTTGTATTTTGAAGCTCTTGAAGGACATGATGATCAGAAAGAATTTTAAGTGTAAACAATTCTTTGATATACCTTTTACTTATGGGTCCAGCATGCTAAAATTTTATTTATTAATAAGAGAGAATTTAAAACTTGGGTACTTACACACCATTACTGTGTTTTCCGGTCATATTAATAGAGAAAATATTAAAAAGAGAACGATAACCTAGTAAAAAGAAATACACATTCACCATATTCTAAAGTAATACAGTGCAATTATTTAGAATCTCAGCCAACCTACATTAAACTTTATAACTGACTAAATGATGTATTACAGAATTTACCTTCTGGTTCAGGAAAAAAAAATACAAGGCTAAAGTTTCACTTAGTTGCAAATAAACACATCTTAGTGGCAACCAACTTAAAATTTTCAAATTTCCTTTAGAAAAATAACTAAAAACTATAAATGAAAACCAGAATTGGAACAGTTCATTCACATCAAAGTTCTTGCTTGCAGACTTCAAGTTGTGATTAAAACTGGCAATTTATATAACATTGATTTTAACTGAAATACCTTGCCATCACTGGGATATCATCTTTATCTAGGACAGCTCTTTCCATACCATTATGTACATCATACCAAAGACTGGCAGACACTTTCTGCACAGCAGCATTCTACCTGCTCAGATAGTTACAGCTCTCATCAAGTCTTGACTGTCCCTTGATCAGGTACATGCCCTTTTCTTGGCCTTGACCAACGAATCTTCTTTTTGCTCATATCCATGAGAAAAGCTGTGGTGAAGGTGATTGTCTTTGACCATATTGTCCCTCTTGGTGTCTTACTACCTTTGCCGTTTTTATCTTTGTTAGCTTCATCTTTTTTATCTCATCAGGTATAAACTTGACTGCCCTCAGTGTCAATCTGATCTTGCCCAAACTATTGTTTCTCATTTGGTCTTGAGATAGATACAGATTTCCAGTTCCTACCTGGCCAGTCCCTTATACCAGCTTTTGCCAGCAACAAGTCAAGTTTTGAAGCAGGTGCTTTTCATTGCTTTTCCTCTGCTGCCCATCAGGCTTTGTAAACATTCACTGACTGTCCTCCCTCAAATTCCCCTCTGTTGTGATGCAAAAGCTGACAAGTTTTAGCCTGCTGGCATTGTGCTTGTTATCCTGGTCTGGTCCCCTCTTGTTTTTCAGTGCCTAACCACAGTGTCCTCTCTTTTACTGCAAGTCCATTGGAACCTTTTTTCTGGTTTTCTGCATTTATGTAAGACACTGCAATAAATTCCTGGTATATACACAAGTACTGTAGTAATACAAATAGCTAACAACAGCAACAGTGGCTTGATCTTGAACAGTGACAGGGATGGTCTGATGTCTATAAATGGCTTGAGATACAATTATGTTGTAATTGTACCTCTGTAACATGATTCTGCTTGAACATGGACCCTTGGTCTTCAAGCCTGCTCCTTCTTTTGCATCTTTTGCCAAAACAAGGAGGCATCTGAATCAGACACATCTGTCTGTTCAAGTCAATCCCCCAGATAATGCAGTATCAGTTGCAATGTATTTTTGTTGCTGTTGTTTTTCTTAATGTAGACATCTGTTCCTCACAAACTGACCTTTTAACAAAAAGCCTCCAAAAGACCATCAGATAGGAATATCTTTTATTCACTGCTGCCTTGATCAAGACATCTGCTGTAAAAGCAATCCACCTATAAATTACCCTTTAAATAGGAAAGCAAAGCAAATGTTAATGTCTCGTTAAGCATTTGGATCAATAATATGTTTATGTTTAGAATAAATTTTCCAAAGGCCAGATTTTCAAGAAAGCTCACTTTGAGACCAGAGTTTCTTGTTCCCAGAAATTGTGATTGGGGCCAGACTCTTAAGAAAGTTATGTTCTCATGTAAACACCTAAATGATAGTCAGGATTACACAGTACTCAGTATACAACAGCTCTTGTGGGGACTCATCAAGTCTCAAAGACTTTCAGAGAGATGCCAGTGTGCCATATGCACTGGAAAATCAGATGCCTTATTTCAGAAGATAAATGTGGGACCTTTTGCAAACTCTGGACCAATATGAAAATCCTGGGCATAGTTTCAGAAGCCATATGTGACTGGGTTTCATAATACAAAGATTTTTTCTTTTGTGACCTTGTAAGGAACTGAACGCCAAAGCTTTTCTACACCAGGATTTTGTCTTACAGTACCGGTATTTTTGTTTCTAGAGCTAGAGCAGTGACATGACGGTAGCTCATGGAAAACAGTAGTGCTGCGGCATAAGCATGCAAAGCACTCATCTCCTGGAAGGCAAGCACAACTCAGTGGAGTAACATTGTGTAAAATGGAAGTTGGAAATAATGTACGACTTGTTGCCTTTTGCAGGATGACTCCCTGCAAAATGAAACTCAGTGAGTTTTGAGAATCATGAGTTTCCTTTCCAGCCTATGCAGAGAGCTATGTTTTGATTAATCAAAACCCAGGAAGCTGTCATTCAGAAACATGGGACACAGGGCAAGAAAAGGTGTCTTTTGTCTCTTTTTTTGACTCATTGACTGTGCTGATGCAGGTGGTCAAATCATACAAATCCTTTCATAATTTTTCGGATTTAACCAGCACCATTTTTTATTCCTGCTAAGGCTACTAAAATTCTGTTCAAGAAAAGACCCATTCTAATTGTTAGAAAGCTTCCTTTAATTTCCAGTCAAAATGTATTTCAAGCCACTGTTTATTCCATCCTACTTGTGCCAGCATTGTCCTTTAGCCGTGCTCTCTCCTGGCTATATACCAACTTGTTGCATTCATCAAATGCACTCAGGCTCTCTCAGGCTCCGTTTTGCTAGGCTGAACAAGAACAGCTGTCTCACAATGCTCTGCACAATGCGCTCTGCAGTTTCAAATTCATCTTTCTTGAAGATGGATGAGCAGATCTGTACATCTGCAGACTTCCAGATCTTACTCTATGATTTCAGCAGCACCATGTGCAAGAGGTCTTGTAACAGAGACCATATAGAAAGCAGGAGAGGAGAGAAAGGCACAGGTGTAACATCTGACTTAAAGCAACCACGTTCAGATATTTTGCATTGGTTCCAAGATAAAAAAGCAAAAAAAACCACTGAGTGTCATTTTACATTGCTAACTGTCCAACTTCTGTGTAAAAAGCAACCTGTTAAATCAAGACAGAATACCTAAAACATCTTCACTGTCAGCTGCATACTTTTACCATTTCTTAGTCTATGGGAGACTTGGAAATTGAAAGGCATGTAGGCTTCTACATTCCCTTATACTTTCTGTATAGATATGCTCAAATAATTCAATGGTTAGTTCATTAAAATCACATCTATTTCTGGAGCCACATTAGGATATCTTTCCTATAAAAGAGAAAAAAAAATAGCAGCTTTACAAATCAGGAGCTTTCCTCTGCCACTCAACTTTTGTGGGTGAAAGCCCATGCTTCTCACGTCAACCTACTGGTACGAGCCAGCCTGGCTGATTTAGTGGACAGGCTGTGCCCAAATACAGCTTTATCTACAGTAATCTTCCTTTTAAGAAGATTTGGATTCAGCCTCATTTACATAGTTCAGGTGATGAATCGAAGATATACTATTCTTAGAAGTTATTTGCTGGTTTTAGCCAGCAAATAACTCAGCTGGAGTGAGAGATTCTTGGGAGTCAGGCAAAAAAAAAAAAAACCAAACAAAAAAAAACCCCAAACTTTTATGTATGGTGCTTATATTGATGATCTACAGAGCTCAGGAGTGTAGGAAGCCAGCTAGGCACACAAGAGGGAAAAAAGTCTGCCTTGTCTCTCACAGTGAGTGGTTTGCAGGATTAGCCTTCTGAGAGAAAGCAGCCTCTTGTCTGAGACCCTGGAAGATGAGGGTTACTATCTTATATTCAACAGGTTTTGTTCCACTTTGGGGAAATAAAGCAAAGGCCTCTGAGAAAAGGAACCTAGAAAATTTGACTATGAAGAACATTCCTTGGTAGACAAACTAAAGTGTTGGTCAGCAATGATGCATGCTCGTAAGACCAGAGCTTGTGCCTCCAACTTTCTTTTTGGTTACCCATGAGACAAAGAAAAGATGAAATTTAATGGCAGATTTAAGGGAGAGCAGACATAGTACAGAGGAAGGAACCTCTGAACCCAACATACTACGACCTGGAACCTTTGCCAGCTCTCAGATGAGAGTTATCCTGGGGAGAAAAAACATTATGTGCATGTATCCTATGAATTAATTTGGAAACGGGACTACAAATTATTACCTTCACTGAAGGACATGCGAAAACCTGAGAGGATCAGTCTGCTATAAATGCATAGGAACATTTCAGAAGCTTATGCTCCATGTCACCCACAACACCCACAGCACTCGCAATAGAGCTCTGGCTTCCTGCAATGCAATTATTTATCAGAGCAGCATCTCACATGCCTGACTGATGGTACGCAAAATGAAACTTGTTATTATTTTTTTCCAGGCAGTATCTTGCTAATGGTTACTGAGCCTTTCACTTCTTCAAGCCCAAGCTAACAATGAAATGTGGAAGTATCTACCAGAATAATGAAAAGATTCAGCTTGCTATGATAAAAATTAGTAAGACCTAAGTTTACAAACTGAACTCAGATACAAATTCAGGGTTCTTTGGTACATCTGTGTGTCAGAGACATCCTGGGAGGGTGGAAAGGAGAGAAGCAGCTCTGATACAGCACCAGGAGGTTTTACAATGTGCAGCACACATGCTGCATCAGCATGCTATGTCTCTATACCTAGGGAGGCAAACAGCAACAATTATTTTGACACCTATTCTACTGATATGGCTTTTGGTCTTCTCCAACATTGCTGTAGGGGGCAGGAGGCAGGGAGACTCCTTGGATCCCCTTTGCAATCCTCATAGCCCACCTGGAGCCTGGAACACTGGGGTCTGCCAGGGCTACTGCAGACAAGCGCCACAGGCCAGGAGCCCTGTCACGACGGTACAGTCTGGTCTGCTGCCCAGACACCAAGGGTGTACTTTGACATGCTGCCTGTCTGCTTGCTGCTCTGTATCCCTCCCAGGGCGCTCACAGACAATGGCTATGGCTTAGCTCTTTATTTTCTGCAAAAGATGCTAGCGACTTTTCTTAGTCAAAACAAAACAAAACAAAACAGAAGAATTCAGAAGTCAACCCAGTACAAATATAATGTGAATAAATGATGTAGGAAAAAGATTTCTCATCTGCAAAGCTTTATCCATAAATTACCTGTTTTATGTAAAACTGTCACCAGCTTATTATCGTGCCATAAAGAAGAAATTTCCTTTCAAACACCTGCTTAGATGACGGACATTTCATCATTACTACAAACAGTAACACTTACACTATTAAATTGCCAAAGGGAATTTTTTTACCACATACAAATGCATCTGTGAGCTGACAGGCAGCAGATGGGCATATGGTTTATGGAACTGCCCAGCAGCACCGGGAACAGCTTTCAGGGGTTGTCTTCTTCACTCATTTCTGCTACACTCATTTTTACATTGTGTGAGCAACGGCTGAGCCTATTGTTTGCCCTTGTTGATACTGTACTTCTGTGGCTGATGCTGAAACAACTTTTTTCCTTTAACTTCTTTTAACTCCTAACACATTCCACATTCTACCTTTGTTGAGTTGCTGCCAACTCTCACCATATCATCACAATGTGACTGCATCGCTTGTTCTTTTTCAGCTTCCAGTCATCATCCTATTTATACGAGAAGGCCATTTTCAAGACCCACCTGAACCAGAGAGTGAGTAAAGACCACCACCCTTTCAAGGAAGCATTTTAAAATAACCTCACAACTTTCAGGGGCCGAGATGCATTTTTTGGAACTTTTTGATTCAGCTGGAGTTGGAACTGCAGCACACTGTGCTACTAAACAGCAGTAATTAATCCTGCCTTCAGGTCTTGTAAACATGGAAAGTGTATATAACTTATTTAACACATAATTTATATTTATACATAAGAGTTCATGACTCTCAAAAACCTAACATTAGCCTCACTAAAGATGAATTCTTTTCCCTGACTGTCCAGCTAGTATTCACTCCACCTGCCTCAGTTCTCATGATGAAGGGTTGTGATCTGATACACCAGCATGTTTTATGGTCTGAGCAGAAGACAGTGAGCTAGGTATGTCTGCTTCAGCTCTGATTTTGATGCTCTGTGAGCATTAGCAAATCTTTGCGCTGCAGTTGACAATTCCTCACTCAGACAGTGGGTGTGGGTGTAATGCATACCTATGGCATCTGCCATAAAAAAATTACTGAGGATTAATCTGTCAGGTGAGATGCATCTGTGAGATGCAGTGGGCCTTACTCTTCCACTGAGTTCAAAAGACTGGCTCACCTTCTTGTTTAATGTGCTATAAAGTAAAGAGTAACTGAAGTGTATTCACAACGACTATCCAGTGAGTTGTACTGGATTTGCACTGTGTAACACCATTGCTGATGTGTGGAACTGATTATTAACACCTTTTTGGGGCAGACTATTCCTCTGTATTACATCTATCTTGTTCCTTTTCAGGGGACTCAAGATGCTTATGCGTAGAATAACTTCATGTTTAGATGTAAGAGGAAGGTATACTTTGAAGTGTTTTGCATCTTCGATGGATCATATTGACATTCTATGAAGCATAGAGTACCAAGTTTGCTCACTTTCTGTTTTCCTTCTCCCTCCTCCGAATAGACTTCACTTTCTGAGAGGGACTGGAGTGATAGCTATATATTCTTCTGTACCGAGTCTACTCCTGTACAGCAGTAATTTTTAATTTCTCCTTGTAAGGTCATCACAATATATAGGGAGTGCAGAGTGTAATAATGTGTTTGAAATAGATATCGAACCTTTCCTGCTTCACTGGAGTTCTACATTCTGCAAAGTCAGCTAGAGGGGATTCCAACATAGTTAGAAATGTGTAGTTATAAAAATCCCTGCACCTTAGGAAAAATTCGAAGACCTGACATTTCCAAAAGGCTGTATTTAGGGATGCATAAACTAGTAAGCGGTCTGATCTCACCCTAAAGTTAACCTGAACCATTTTAAAGGAGTTTTCCATGTCTTTTATAACTCTTTTCCTCTGACCCAATACACATCTGATTCTAGTTGGCACCAAAAGATAGATGTATTTAAATTGCATGAAAAAGGCTAATCTTGTATTTCTATCTTGCTGGGAGACAGGAAGTACTAGAAATCTCATAAGAAAAGTGGTTCTCCTTGGACATCCAGCCACTTTTTACATAGTCAAGTAATTTACATAGCTCAGAGAAGAATTCAAATTTTTGTGTTAGCCAAACTGACCCTCTCAACCTCTAGAGGCTCATTTATCACTAGGTAGAGGTTACTAGAAGACACTGGAAAGGCTGCTCAGTCTAACAGCCAACTGTGAAGTTCCTGATCTTTTGTATCCTTGCTCTTTCCTCTAGGAAAATCCAATAAATGCAATAGTATTTAAGAACACATTTTTACAGGGAAAAGAAGTGGTGTATTATTCAAGAGGCTAGAGAAAGAAAATAAAACTGGTCCAAATCCTGTCATTTCACATTAATCTTTACTTTTTTCTTACTCGGTGAAACTTTTATTACCAAGCTAGATCTGAGTAAAGGTAACAAAATTAATATGGACTTTGGGACTGCTAAATATTTAGCAGTATTTACTGCAATTCATCTACAGAAAACCCTACAGTCATAAAGTACATTTTCCATAAATGACCTAGGTTCACTTTGCAGTATTGATATAGCCCCTTGAATATTTCTGAAGAGCTGCACTGCCTAGTGTTTAAGATTCAATGAAAACCAATAGCATTAAGTTGCTGAAGTTACTTTCAAAATGATACATGAAACAATGGTTTTTAAGTGGCTTAAACACTTTTGAACTTTCAACCCATGAGCCACTTCTACAACAATATTGCAAGGTGATGCATATACACTTAGTGTCTTCTTTCACAAAAGGAAAACCTGAAACCAAAGCTTGCCCATGGCTACAAGGAAAGGCTCACACTGAATTTAGAAATCAAATATCCCTGCACACGTTTTCATGCTAGGACCATGCTTCTCTTTATGACCTGATCATATCCACAGTAAAAGGCATGCCTACCAGTGACAAGATACTGATGTTTCGTAAGTCTTACCTTCTCGGCAGGTTCTGCTGGTAACCTTGTGGCAGAACAGAACTCACAGCATGTATTGGTGCTAATGGAAGAACATGTTAATGTATTAAGCAGGCGAAAAACGTTTTGTGAAGTATGTGTTTGTTTACCTTTTTGATCTTCTTTTTTTCCTTCCAATGCTGATGCTTTCTCTGATAAAGTATCATTATCTCCACTAGCTTTTACCACATTTTCTTCCTGTATGGTTTCTTCACCAATGGCTATGGTGTGTCCATTTGAAGTTTCAAAACTTACTGTTACATCACCATCTGAAATGAAAATTAAAAAGCTGTTGTTGAGTTTAACTGCTTCCTTAGCACCAATTGACAACACACAGCATCCCTCTGTTTTCAAGTTTCCATGGAAGCAAAGCAGAAAGACTTACTGAAATGTGAAACATCAGGCCGCAGATCTGCTCTGAAAAGTTAACGCTGTAAAGGAACTCTACAGGCTTCCATGTTCTTTGGGTGGACACCTCTGCAGTAGTGGGCCTGGAAGGTCATGTGGGTTTTCAGGTCCAGCTTCGTGTCTGTACACATTAGCATCTCGTTCTCTTCCTCCCTGCGTCTTGGTTTACACAGCAAAGAAAGGTGTGCATGGACCACAGTGGAGCTGCAATGTGTTCCAACAGGTGCCAAGTCTGAACAATTAGGGGGCAGAGCTGCAGGACTACTGTGTGCATCCCAGTAGGTAAATCAGCCAGGAACTGAGACAGAAGTTCTCAGAATATGTGTGCCCAGTTAATGAATAAAAAAGGTCACAAAGTCATCATCCAGTCTTAAAAACCAAGGTGAGATCCTCCTGTATCATGTATCATACCATTATTGAATTCTGCAAGTCAAATTCTTTCCCAGCTCTGATGATATTTTACTCACCCAAAGTATCTCAGCTACAAGTTCTTTTTTAATACTTAAAAAAACTTCTTTCTCTTCCGTATTTGTCTCTATATTCCTGAAAAATGCTACATACTCTTGCTGGCTTACAGCTTTAGCTCTTCCCTTATTTACTGATTTCTGTTCTCTGTTTCATGCATTTTTTCATGCTGATTTTCTTCTCTGGTAATTTCTAAGGCTTGTTATCCTTACATTGCTCACACCCCATGTGCAGTTCATGTAGATGATTGCTTTCCTTCTACAGGATTCTCTTGCTGTCCATCCAAAAATTATGCAAATCCACCTGGCATCTCTTCTGCTTCCTCTGGTGTTTCTTCATTAATTGTGGTAATTCCACTCTCCCCTTCTCCTCCTCTTCCTTTCTGTGTGCTATCAGACCTGGATGTTTGGCAGTTCCCTGCTTTCAACACAATTATGCAGCCTCTCTCTTACCACTTTGGGCTGCTCCATGGGTTAAGCTGATGGTTTCATTCTCACCCACACACTGACTTCAACTTGATGTAGTGTTCAACTAAGTTGCCTTCTTAACTTTGTCTCGTTCACTATAGCTGACAGTTGCACAAGGCTTCCTTCTTACCTTACTGCAACATTCAGTTTTTTCAGCTCCTTTCTTCCAGGTGTTCATAAATCCGCTCTTTCCTCTCTACCTCCACATGTGGCATTCCCACCTCTTATCCATGCCACGGTTCTGCAAACACCTCCTGCTTCCAAGTGGCACTTGCCACTTCTTTATTCTCCATCCCATGTGAGACAGTCACTTCTTCACCTTTCTTACCTTTCAGATTTCAAGACTCCATGTAATTTCCCCATCTCGCTTTCATCTCCATAGTCATTCCTTCTAACTACCTTCACACTGCTTAACCACTGTCTTTTCTGTATCTCTTTTTTAGCACCTTCAAACCGATCCTGTATTCTTTCAAACTGCTCCTTAAAAACTGTAATTTTCATCAGACAGGAAGCACAACATGATGAAGGCAACATGGACCAGACTGATGGCCTTCTTAAGACGGAAGGAAGGGGAGAAAATTGTTCATCTTTACATCCTTTTCTCGCTTTGCTCAATCTCTGTAAAGGATTCAAAGTCCCATCCCCTTTTAAAAGTGGAATAGAGGGTCAAGGACACTGATGACCAAAGCACAGACACTTTTAGCACAAATGATAGTATTTATATTCAGACTGTTTGTAACCAATCTGAAATGTTAACACATTTCATTAACTGTCCCAGCAGTTTAAATGCAATTTACAACCATCAATGGACAAAGTCACGTAGCTCCCCAGTAAAGCATGTAGCAAAAAAACATAACAAATTCACAGAGGACAATTTGAGGTATAGACAGTTTGCATTTCTTGTTTTAAGTCAAAGACAGTGGCAGAGACAAGTTCAGAAGCCAGCTATGCTGAATGCCATAGCCTGGTAATTAGCAAAGCATTGTAAAGACAAGTGATGTCACATGTCAACAAACAAGCCCTTTACTTCTAAGTATCAATGGGTACGATACTAACCGTACACATTGATGTTTTCCTGATTCTTCAGCTCAGGCAAAGTAACACAATAGCTAGGAGAAAAATATTTTTGGAAATCATGGAGTTCTTAGACGCCTTGACAAAATGATGAATGGTTTAATTTTAAGCTACAGAAAATTATTTTACTCACTGGACTCTTATTTGATCTAGATATATAGAAGATCAAGAATATTAGAAAGAATACCAACTAGAAACAGTCAGTGGTGTTAACCATGGTTTACTCATGCTTTTTGAAACAGAAATTCTGGTTAATATCAGTTACTAAACCCTACAGCATTTGGAAACAAGTGGTGTCTTCCCCACAGTTTTATGTTTGTGCCATTTATGAACGTGGTCTGTGTGACAGTGGTGATCTGTATGATCCCAAGCACTGGTACTTTTTCATACCTGAAATGGATGTTATCGATTTGTTGGGGGGGGATGGAGGGGGGGTCCCAAAGCCTCTAATTTTTCAGCCAACTTTTCTCATATTATACTCCAGTTGCTTCAAAAAAAAAGGTTAATCACTAACTTAAAAAAATTTTGTCAAGCAGTAAGTAGGAACCAGAGGAGTCACACTACTTACAGGGAGCACCAAAATACTTAAGGGTATGGCCAGAAGTCAGGTGGTGTACCTACGGTAGGAGCAGTTATAGAACACAAATCTCTCAACTCCAACTTTATTTTTTTGTCAACTGGCCCAAATTACTTCTCACACTCCTCAGCTTTGTCTCCTTATACCTATTTATTCTACATGGAAACAATGCAATAGTGCCTTTATCACCCATGTTTAGCACTTAGGAGCTAAATTCTAGGTAATGTGTTATCACCTTGCTCAGGCATTTCCTTCAGCACTCCCCTTCTTATCAGCTCCTCTCTGCTTTGTCTTGTCGAAATCTTCCTTTCCAACACTAAAGAAAAAGCACAGTTAAGAATAGATTTATTCTCATACTGCTGATGCCTGCAAAAAATGTAGAACAAGATTTTTATTTTAAAGAAACCCTGAGAAATCTTGTTTCCTTTGATTCTGCAGGAGAATTGGTCTGGGTTTCCATGGATGTTCTCTGAAAATATTCTCCCACAGTTTCAGGCACAGAAGGGGGGATTCATCTGACCCAATGCCTTCCGCTGGGTGAGCCTCTGTGAGGCTTCCTTTACAGTCAATGGAAAAAGGTGCTTCCAGAGTGAAACTGAACTCATCCTAGCATAGGCATGTAATACGTAAAAGCACCTCTTTACCACTGACTGGGGTGACTAGCTCAGCTGGAGATACGTCCACCTGCTTTGTAGATGTTTTGATTTGGGAGAGACAAATCCTGCTCAGAGCAAGCAACTCACAGGGTAGCCTTGATGACATGCAAACTCCTTTAAAAGAAAAAAATAACTTTAAACAGAAGCTAGAAAGTTTTCTTCTAAAAAGGAATAACATCCTCATCCAGGCTGGTTGGCTTTCATAAAAAAAAAAAAAGCAGCATCCTGGTTTTTAAGTTAAAAAAAAGCAGCATACAACATACAAAAAAAGACTGTGACATAAACATAATAATTAAAATGCTTCATCTCCCATGGGAAAAATGCTAAATAGTTTTATAGGGAAAAGCATTTACAGATGGCAAAATAGAATAACTCCCCACTGCACCCTACTGCCAAACCAATACAGTTTTGGTCAGTGATCTGGGAGGCCATTGTAATGATCCGTGGAACCATGGTGCACAGCCCATAAAATGGGAGTATCACTTGTAAAATCCTGTCTTCACTGTTAGGAAAAGTTAATCTCCCATCCTAATTCTGTTTACACATGGACATCAAAACCCAAGTGATGTTTGGAGCTCAAGTTGAGGGCATGTGGCAAAGCTTCAGCCATGCTAGACTTCATCCTATTAACGCTATGGGATAGGGCTGTTTATCTCATCAACTAATTCAAACACTCCGGTAATCCAATTACTCTCTAGGGCCAGTCTAATTGCTGTATGCAGATTAAATGCTGCAAGAAGCATTGTCAATCCCACTTGCACCAGCCCAGCTGGAGTGAACAGCCATACAGTGAAGCGACGGCTCCTCTGAAGACATGGAGAGAGGCAGTTTAAGCACTTCTGAGAAATCTATGTTCCACACGTAGCAGCTGATAAACCCCTCTCTCCGCAGCAGGTAACCCCGGCCACTGACTTGCAGCCAGGCTGGCTGAACTCAGATGCCTGAAGGCACCACTGGTCGCAGCTTCCCACTCCCCTTCTCTGCCAGGGAAGGGGATGGTTGAACAAAAAATGAAGCAGGTTTTGCACTTCTCAAATTTACAGCACCAGGTTTACTTCTCACACCGCAAAGTGTGAGCATTCAGCTAATGCTCCACGTGGGATGCACTTCCCTGCCAAAAAAGCACTGACTCCTGGCAGAAGAACTGTGGGCAGTAACTATTTTGACCGGCCCAGCTCAAGCTACCCACGCCTGTGAGATCGATGGCTCATGAATGCAAACAGTACTGGCACAAGAACATGTAAGTTGGCACTAAGTCTGTGTTTATATACTCCGGTACTCTGTGGGATCTGTCCGTTAAAGGTCAAACCTTCACAGCATTCAAATCGCACTGGACAATATACAGGAACCTGTGAGTATGGCTGCAGACTCGCAGGGTAAGCCAGCCTCCGTGGCAGACTGTGGCAGCCTGAACTCAGATCAGGTTAGACTGCCTTAGGTCCCGATCCTAAATTATGCAGGAGCTCTTCCAATTTCTCCCTATTACTTTTTAAGGTATATGTCTTGCAACTGTGTGTCACATTTACTGGCATGGCAAACAAAGCACAGGAGCGTGCCCTATTCTTGCAACGAGTTTTTCATGTAGGTGAACACATATATTCTCTTATTATTATTTCAGCTTTACAAGTATAATTTACTTCCTACTGTTTTTCCTCTCTGCTTCCTTTTTACATCTGTTTTCTTGAGGACAGTGAAATGAGACGATCTCTCATATATTTATTTGTGGGACTTAATCCAATACCACTTGAAAACAATGATGCTCCTTCCATCAGTTTCACAAACATTGAATCAGACCCCCCATCAATGTGTCTCTCTAGTTGTCAGGATGATATTTTTCCAGTTCTACAACACTGAATTAACAACTGTATTGAATTAATTATCACAGAAAATGTCAATTGGCATTAAAAGACATTAACTCCTTACACTTTTACTGGAAGACCTCAAAGCATTTTATTAACATTACATAGGTTTCATAACATCCCTTAGACATAACTATCTCCATTTCACAGATTAGAAAATTTATGAACAGATAAGCAGCTTAAGCCCCAATCCTTCATCATCTAAAATGCTAGCCATGAGTGGTGTTTTTATTTAAACTGATTAAGCTCAGTTAATTCAGCTTGAAATGATAATTTATTTAAAATATTATTTGGCCCATGGAAAGAACATTAGAAATCATGCTAGTATTCACTATGAGTATCATAATTTTAATTCCTGCAAAGAAAAAGGAATTTTAATTTAAATCAAAGTGACCAAAAATATGTCCCCTTGTGTAAGAGGAATGAGCAGCCTGTCTACTTATCAACCTATACTGGTGCTATTTAGCCAGGGTGGACTCATCATTATAATTTATCATTTATTACAGACTTTGGACTACACAATACCTTTCACATTTACACAGACAAGTATTTTTATTATGACAGACCAACTGCAGTGAGCTTTAATCACATTTGACTACTGTTATGTTTCAGTAAACTTTCTTAAAATAAGAGAGTTACAAAGTCAAGCATTCAGAAGTCAGGAAATGTTTGAATGAAGGTTGATGGGTGTGCAGACGGTACAGCTTTTACTTGCTTGTTATATATTTTACCTCAACCATCCCTGCCTTGTTTAGGATCCAGACTGCACTGTATCCAATGAACAGTTTCTTTGCCTAAATTTTTAGTCTTACCTTTCAAGCTGGGGCCCAGACCTCATTTGAGGAATAACCTAAACCTTCATTTGAACAGAAAACTCCTAGTTTTCCCAAACATCACCCCAGCAACTGAGTGAACCACAAACAACGTTTTTCTCGTTGATGCCCATGTGAGATACGCAAAGGTGTTATCATGACTGTATAGATAGGTAACTTACAGCACAGAAGGATTAAGTCATATTATCAAACATGCTGACATTTGTTAAGTGTTTAATTTGAAGTACCTTTTCAGATGTAATTTCCCACATTAAAATTGTGATAAATAAATAAAACAAACAAAAAACCCCAAAAAACCCCAAAGCATAGGAATTCTAGCTGAATTGCCTACTTATGGTTCAAAATACCTGATCAACAGAAGTGAAACTATGAGCATGGGCCATCTGCTGCTGAGCTAACGACACAGACAACTGTAGAAACAGTTATCTACCTGAACCACCTGTAATGGGTATCACTATTTGTCACCTCAGAAATTGTGCAGTCTCCTGAGTTCAGTACAGGGAGAGGACTGTACTTTGGTGGTTCCACCGCTGTCCCGCTTGGCATGTTCCCTCCTCTCACCACCTCTGTCATGACTTCATCATCTCAGTCTTTCTCCTTCACTTCAAAAAGTTTAAAATTCTTATCTTTGGCTTCCAGACCTACCTCTCTTCTCTTCCTTCTTCTTCTAGCAGAACTTGCCACAATACAGTACCCATTTGCTCCTCCCATAATCCTGCTGATCATCGTTTTTGCAATCTCTGACAAGTTATTACCTATTCCTCACTCAGGGGTACATGACTAGTACTATGTTAGAACAAACATAAGATAAATGTTAGTTGTACCACCATCATGTGGACATCCTTAGGCTGAGTGATCAGTTGATCTTATTACTACAAATCTTTTCTGTCACATATGTATATAATAACGTGTGTATATAGACATCTGTGAATATATATGTCTCTTAACATATGTCTGTGATATAGATGAAGTGTGAATATATACATTTCAACATTAACATCAACATATCGTTTATAACATTAAGTGATAATAAAATTGAAATAACAATTTCTCCATCTATAAATATGTACATCTTGAGTTGGATTACACAAACAAGTCAGTCCTGACTGTGAGTGTAATTGGTCATCAGTCCTCACCTGCTGAGGAAGGCTGAGGTGAGGCGGGTTCCACTCTCAGACATCATGCTCCAGCAGACTCAAAAAATCCCATGTCAAAATTCTTCCCCGATTGCAGTCAAAAGCAAAGCTTGCCTTGACTTCAGGTGTAACTGCCAGCGAGTGTGTGAACTTATCACACTGTATGCAGCCATCACTTACTTGAGTAAATCTTACTCATCCAAGGGATCCCACAAACATTTGTATTTTTAGCCCAATACAAATAATAGAAACAGTAATCATGAGAACAGTTTACCTCAAAAAGCAGTTTCCCTCCATCCCCCTCAGAAGAGCCTGCTTAATGGTATTCAGCAGCTACAAACCTCAGGCACTCTTAAAACCCATTCTCTGACGCAAAGTGCTGTGAGATTCTGCGTATTCTCCCGTCTTTAGTTTTGCTCTTCCAAAAGAAGCTCAAGAGAATTCCAATCTTCAATTTTTCTCTGACCTAGTAAGACCTAAAACTGCCTTCTGCTCCCTGTCTGCATATACTCTTGCAGTGGAGCTTTGAAGTGGCATCTGCTTCATGCCAAGACACAAACTGTTGCCTTCTTTTCCTTCACAGCAAAACACTGCAGAGGGGAGAAACCCTTGAAATGATGCCATTTTCGGTTTGTTTTTACTTAATTTTGAAAGCCCTCTAGGCAGAAAGTATACAACCAGTGCCCAGAGAAGAGATTTTCTGAGATACAGCATGGAAAATATGTTGCTAAAGGAAAAAATTCCAACCATCATTCCCATATCGGCATAAATACTTCCACATCTAGTCCTTCATCTTTTTTTTAATGCTTGTGGTATTTGCTGTTTATGAACATCTTTCAGTTGCTAGCATAAGAGAGTCATGCAAGACTTTGTCAAAGCACTGCAGGGTACATGCCCTGGCAAGGCTGTAGCAGGAACCTATTTCAAAAAGCCTATTGAAAACCCAGATAAAGCAATAAAAGCTTTTTCCAATAGCCTACATTCTGTCTTAGAAGAAACTCTTTCTTCAGCTGCATACAGGTTTATCAAGTTGTAGCCCTGTTAAGAGAACAGGCAATAAACGTGACGATCATCATACCGTCCCATGGTCTCAAGCCAGGAAATTGGCTTCCTGCATGTAAGATGCTCACACAAACACGTACATACACGTACCCTGTGCTGTAATGTAAATACATCTCTGATCAAGTAGTCTGAGGAAGAGGATTTCCTGTAGGATTTTTATTTTTATTTTGTGTGGATGTTTTCCCATTTCTTTCTCAAGTTAGATAAGCAAGTTTCTTCTTGCCATGCCAGTTAGCACGCAGTAAGGGGTAACTTGTCAAGTTACTTGTCAAGTAAATGCACCTTCTCAGTCTCTGTTGGTCCTGGGTCTGTTTCCTCAAGAAATACAGGGATAACCTCTTTTTTTCCCCCCCCTGAAACTACTGTCTGAGGTAGTTTCCTTAGGATGAATGCAATCCAAACTCATTTTCATTTCAAATTCCAGCCTCACAGGAAGCACATACACAAACATAAGTGATACCTTACATACATAAGAGTTTAAAAGCAAACGAACATCCCCCTATAGCTCTGCAGCTTCCTGACAACTAAATAGTCCTCAAGCATGTAAAGATACGCTTTCACTGCAAGCTAACCTGATTTGTACTGAAAAGCTACAGCTTATTCATGCTGCAGCTGGAGCCGGCACCCTGTCTCTTTCGGGGATTTCTGGGGACACAACCCCTCACAGTTAGCGCTGCAAAACAGTACAATTTATCCCTATTATTCTCTATATGGAAATACATGGGGCGGTCACCTGCATTTCTGGCCAAGACGGAGGAGGAACTGCAGGAGGGCACTGGAAGTCAACACAGAAATGACTTATTCTGGTCCACTCCTACGAGCACTAAGCTAGCACTACTACTGGGCAACCAGCATGAATGAAAGATCTACGTAGCCCACAACCGGCTGCTGGCATAGGATGGAAAGTACTTGGAAGAAGTAGTATGTAGACAGGAGGGTAAACAGCAATAAAACCTGAGCAAGACTATGAACTATAATTGCCTTGAAGATGTACTCCAAATCTTCACTCTGTAGAGATTAATCAGTACCTAGACACATTCTTCTTCAACATAAAAGCTCTGGGAACTGTTTTTGTACCACTATCATATAGCCAAATGCCTGAATTTGTAGGTTACATCTTAAGAGAGTCACAACAGATAAAACTCTCATATGAAATTTAGGGGGAAAATAATTTGAGAACCTTTTGGTTCTTTTTAGAACTCTTACAATTCATATCATCCAGGTTTACTTTCTTTCCTTCTCCCTAGCTTAGTGAGCCAGTCTTGCTGGTTCTTTCACCTCAAGGTGAAAGTCAAGATTTTCAGATACTACAGAACTCCCAGAGATTCATTTTAAGGAAAAAAAAAGCACTAAATATTGTCATGGTTGGCAAAATGCATGTCAACTGGAACATACAAATGCAAGCTGATACATTGAATGTACAAAATAATAAAGAAGTTTTGAAAACCTGCAATTAATTCCCTGTGTATATATTTGTATAATTCCACCCAAATAAATTGAATTTTACAGTGTAGCAGGATGAATAAGCAGAACTTTATTAAAAATAGAGCATATATACTCCTTAGAGAAAAAAATCAATCTACTGAATAATGAAAAAATATCAAAAATTCCCAAACCTCCTGTGTAATATCTTAAGTTCTGTTCACCAAGCTATATATTGAATTTTGTATATTCACTCTTCACAAACTATACAGGTACTGAAATACTGTAGTTTACGTAGTTCAGAGCATTAGAATGGTTTTGTGTTTTGTTAGCTGTTTTACATTATGTTATTAAATATGATAGCAGTCTTTACTGTATCAGAGCTTCAGTATGTACTACATGGTTATGTAGCAGGATGCTATCTAAACAATGAAGTAAAAAATGAAAGGTTTTTCAGGATAATTTAAAAGTCTATATAGAAGACGACACTTCTAGATACACAAGATACATTAAGCACTTAGTGAATCAATTGCGTTAGTTGCTTTTTTGCCACAAAGGACTATTAAATATAAAATCTTGTGATTGGACTCAGAGTGGGGACTTCAGTTAGTCAGCTAAGTGTTACCTCCTCCTGCACTGAACTGTTCCCATCCACTATACCATTTACAGAGACACTTCATTGTGGAGATAATTAACTTCCACTTTTCAATACATAATTGTATGTAATCATGTATTCAATTGACCAGAAGAGCTCCCACTTAAATGATCTATGAACTACAATTACCTTTCACCATCAACTCCATTCTTCTTCTGCCAATTTGTAGTCCAAATTCTCCTAACTTTTATAGATTTCTGTTTGCACACTGGCACTCTCCATTTTCAAGAAAAGACTGATCACAAAATAAAGCTTTAACTTCGGAAAAAATAGAAGGAGGTCTATATTACTCTCTTAGTTTCCAGACCTGAAAGGCAATGTTGCAAAACCACAGCTGAAATTTAAAAAATCAGGTCATCTAAATTTTAATAAGTCAACCAAAAGAGTGGCTCTGTTTTTCCTCTCTGCTTCAGCATGCTTTATCAATAGTAATCACAATGCTAGGACACAAATCCAAGCAGTAACCTTCGCAGAAGAGTAAAAACTACTTCTTGTTATGTTTTGCTCTATTTGTTTTTAGCTGGATCGGGTTTGTGATCTGCTCATCACAAAACTGCTGCCAGTACACAGGAGGCAGCGGCAGTAAACAGACACAACTGAGAGAACTAGGAAGACAAATTAGCACTTGAAAACTAGTTTTGAGCTAGTTAAGATGGACACTGCTTCCCAATAATTACCTCTTTCTTAAGAGTAATAAATGCAGCTATGCATTGAGAGCACCCAGAGACTCAGAATGTAAAGCATTACACATATTCTGCTGGAATGCTACTAGTACCTTAGCTCTGATGGTCTAGGTATATGAATGCAGCAAGGTTCAGGGAGAGAGATAACAATCCTTTTTGCAAACTACTATAGCTGTATGGCACCTGAAAAAGGTGTGCCTTTAAGTTTGTCTATTTGTATCCATGGTATAATTTTAAAGCTTGATTTTCATTACAGTTCTGAAATTATTTCATGTTTTCTGTTCATTACACCTACTGTTAAACATCTCCATTTTTCAGGTGCTCACCTTGAGATAAATTGTCCTTAATAACTCCATCTGAAGTCAGTGCCAATGGGAACTGTGGGTTCCACACACCCCTGAAAGGACTTGAGGGACCACACCATCATAAACAAGACAGGCAAATTAAGTACAAGCAGGTAACTAAGGAGGCACTTTTGGAAATGATGACCTTAATTTCTTTGTGCCCAATTTCCTCCTTTTGTAAAAGAAATACAAACACATGCTTTGCCTTGGTATTGTAAGAATTGATGTGTCATGCTTGTAAGATTGGATTGAGGCCCTCTAAAGAAACACAGTACAACGTAAGAAACACTGTATTTAACACGAATTTATCAGATATTCATTTGTAAAAAATAACTGCAAAATGACATGTGCATTATTATTTAATGGCATAATAATTTAACACATGCTAATATGCTGTGACAGTCTGGGGAACCTCTGTATACACAGCGTATGAATGGTGATTATTCTGGAGAATTCACTGCATATAAAATCACATACCTGTCCAACAGTAGCTGCAGAACATTCAGGAGTCATTAACTAGAAATAGCTTTGCTCCAACAATATGATAAAAGTACTGGAGAAGGTGAAGGGAACTGGAAGCAATGAAGGAGATAGCAAACTGAAGGGATTTTTTTTATTGTAGTAGTGGAAGAAATTGTAGGGGTTTTGTTGCAGGGTAACCAGAAAAAAAGAGGAAAAAAAAAGAGACTGAGGGAATGATTTGAGGATCAATCAGAAAAGATCGTCCAAAACTTCAGTTGGTATCTGGAGTGACGATGGCAACACAGGAGACGGCTTCTTTTTGCCTTTTGTGTAAATAAAGCATGTTTTAGAAGTTACACCGCAAAACCATAGAATTCCCTGCTGTAATTGTTGGGGGTTGCTATGGGTTTAAAAAGTCAAGCGGTGTCAAGTCAAACTCCTAAGAGTTCAGGAGAGCCTATTGAGGACACCTAAGGAGATTACTGTTGGTTTTCTTGCCTACAGCCATGACAGTGGACAGAGGGCTTGCACTGTGGTAATGAATCTGAAGAGCTCTTATATGCTCCCTGGACTCTGATTAGGCTCAGGTTTAGAACAGCACAGCATCAAATGTGTGAATCCCAAACCCAAAGTTTGGGATTTTTTTGGAGAAAGCTCGGCCAGAGCTGCGACATAGAGACACACACACACATATATATGCAGGCTGGCATTCAGCTTCCTAAGCTTGGGTGTCTACAGCCACTTGAGATGCCCCAGGGTTTTGGAGATGCCTGCATAGGGATGGCAAATATGATGCAGAACCTTCTGGGAGAGCAGCAAGGACACCCCGGAGCATCTCAGGTGGCACTAAGCAACTGTGTTTAGCGAACTGAATCCCAGCCCTCAATGTTCCTCTTTTTCAGAAGGAATATAATTCAATCACAGCATTTTATTTCAGATCATTCTTCAAGCCTTGCCAATAGGGGAGTAAAGGGGCAGAGTAGCCTGTATCAAGGCAGTGGTCGCAAAGCTGATCCTCGTTCTTCTGCTGGGCATGACCATGTCTGCTTCTCCCCTCTGGACAGCCCAAACATCCATCCTCATGAGGCAAGGTTTGTTTCATAACCCAAGTCACTGACTATTAGGAGGACATAGAGACATTTCCAACATATTTGAGGATATATAATACAGAGCCTAGGGTTTCTCAGTTAACAAAGAAGAGTACTGTCAACATCAAAAGAATATAATTTATAAAGTATAGTAAATAAATAAACTGCATATTTTTGGTGATAGGTTCAGGACAGAAGCTGAACAAGATTAGGTTTTTCCTTGCCAAGGATCAAACTGTTTTTCTGTATGTCAAATACTGTGCCTAAATAATTCCTGCCATCTAACAAGCTTCAAGAGCTTTTCAAATATTACTCTGCAAAGCCATCACAGTGTTTTCTACTATTTGCCACCAAAGGGCCACAGACATACCTGCTGATGTTTCTCTGAATTTGTCACTAGTCTTCTTCTTCCGCCATTTCCAAGGTTTAAAGATTTTGCCAATGGTGGAGAGTTTGCCCTTCCTTTTGAAGGGGGGAGTTTGGGATCCTGGGGCTGGTCCATCCGAGTTAGCGATTGAAGCCTTATCCAAACCATCAACTGTATAAACAAGAAAAGTAAAGTTAACTGAAGGATGGAAAACGAAGTGCTATCTGACAGCTAAACTCCTCCACTGTCATATTGCAACAGGCTGCATGTGGGTCCATGCGTTTTTTGTTCCAGAAGGCAGCCAAATGGCATTTGACCACAGCCCATGGTTGCAAGCCAGTCCCCACCTCAGCTAGCCCTGGGCTTCACTGCTGCTCAGCCCCTCAGCTGCAGCAGGCCAGAACTTGCTTCTCCCGACGTGCATCTGGCACGCCTGCACGCTTCCGCAGCTTTTCTTCGCTACTGGAGAATTTCTTTCAACACATATTTGTGTGACTTTCTCCCTATCTTTGGTGAGCTGAATAACTAGCTGTCATCATACAGAAAACAAAACCCTTACAATGTAAAACCAGAAACTATTTCTTTTGAGTAAAAAGAATCCTTTCTTAAACGAGCTCTAAAGATACTGTTCTGGCAGTGGAATGGAAATAGGTCTGTTTGATATCCCTGGTAATCAGTTATTCACAGCACAGCCTGCCATGAGTCAGGCTTCTTATTAACAAAACGTACTTAACAATAAGCTTTTGGGCTGTAGCCAAAATTTAACGAAAGGTTACTTTTCTGCAAAAACATATTGAGTGATATGAAAGCAAACATTTATCATCAATGGCTGTAACATTGAGTTTGGTGAATCAAATTAAGATTCTTTCCGCAACATGTCATAGCATACAGTTAAAATAAATTTCCCGGAAATTTCCCTGAGAAGTCTACTTTTATCTACTTCTATTTAAGAACTGAGGTTTCTTACAGCATTCAGTTCACGGTCCTGCAAACACTTCAAATGTGCTTCGTCTTATTCACGTGAGCAGCTTCGCTGAAGTAACTGCCATTACTTACGTACATAAAATTAATCACAGGCTTAAATGTTTGCGGCATAAGGGCTTTGTAATTGCTTTCATTCATCTGAACATTCTAATTATAACCAATTCGGAACAGAGCTGATGCCACTGTCAACAGTAATAATGATAATCATAGATCATTAAATCAGAAAGTGCTATTCAAAGAAGGAAATATCACTGTCCCCATTTTACAGATGGAAAATATGAAGCACAGAATTGTTAAGTGCTTAATTTTATGTTTGCCAAATGGCTTCCTGAATCCTGGTCCTGTGTCCTAGCTGCTAAAAAGATACATATACAGACACATAACGTCATGGTGCAATCTTATTATTCTGTTTCTCAGACAAATGGAATTTGATGAATCCTGTATTTGGCCTAGACTTTAGATTGATCCAGGATGCTAAAAAAAAAAAAATCTTTTCTGTGAGAAAGCTGATGTCATGCAATCAGAGTCCAAGAAACTTTATTGCCAATGTTTTGAAATAAAGTACTGTGAAAAAAGGTCCATTGTATAACTTCATTGAAGTCTATGAAGTTAAAACCAGAGATAAATTTGTATGAAAATTATAGCATTTAATTCAATAAATTTGAGCAAGTTATGCCATAAAATGTAAAAAATTATGTACTGTCAAAGAGATGGAAAACTTCTCCAGGATAAATTACTGTTATTCAGATGCATCAGAACTTAAAGCTTTTATTTAAGTGTTTTCCTTGGGTACTTTCTGTTCTATAACATGGAGATAAGATGGAAGAAAGGCAAGCAAATGGGCTTGAAACGTAAAAAGCCAAGATTTTGGTAAGGATGGTAAGGACCCGAATATGTCTACCCCTTGCACGAGTACAAACCCCCAAATTCCTCACGTGTGAATCCTAGAGAACGTAACAGGTCAATCTTCAGGGATGTTTAAACTAAGACTCCCCTAAAACAAACCAGCTGCCACCCTGCAGACCCTGAGAAGCTGGATGAGAGGTGGGGATGAGAAGACCACCAAAGGCAGCGAGCCGCTCTGCAGAGAGAGAGGCATGGAACAGCAGAAGGACCTCTGTGAGGGTGCCTCATCTGCAATTGGGGATCACACTTTTGTCTAGGCTTACAGTCACTGACTGTGTTGTAAAATCCCCGGTGGAATACAGAAGTCTCTGCTGGAAACTGTGGATCTACGGGAGAAGTACATTTACTTGGAGGGTAGTTACAAAGATTAGAGGGCTAAATTTACCTTGGCAATTCCAGTTGACGTATGAAGGGGCAAGGGCCAAAGCTTGCAGCTGGGGAGAGTCAGCTTAGACATTAGGAAAACACCTCCAGGAGGTGGGTGGCACAGCACTGGAGCAGGTCTTGGGAATTTTTGGAGGCTCAGCCAGGAGAGACAGGCCTGACCTCACCTACTGTTGGTAATAGTCCTACTCTGAGCAAGGGACTGGATTGAGGGACCTCCTGAGGTCCCTCCCAATCAAGATTTCCCCGGGGCTAAGGGATGCGGAAAGACACAGTTGCTCTGTGACAGCTGTGCTAGTAAATCCAAAGAATCAGAAGTGCTGAAGAGATGAGACCAGGATCTGGTGGCTGAAGAGTTTTGTCCTGGGACAGGTGCCAGGCAGTATCTCACTGGCAGAGGCAGTCCCCCAGCTCGTTAGAGGGAAAGGCTACCCGGTCCTTGGAAGCAGCAAGACAAAACCCATGTTCCTGTCTCCATCAGCTTAGAAAGGTTGGATTATTGGTGTGAAGAGCCTGCACCTTGGTGACAGACAGCACGGTCTTTCAAATCCTTCTGGGTCATGGAGTCCAGTCTAGTGCAGGCAACCACTTTCACAAAAGCCTCATCTAAATTTTTTACTCC
>NW_010528595.1:15006-28716 GCF_000687285.1 Phaethon lepturus | reverse complement strand
CCTCAAGTGCCTACCCGCAGGAATTGAAGAGGATTATGATTCCAGTAGCTCCCCACAGAGAAACATGGATTTGCATCAGTCCCTGCTCTGCCCTCTGCTGAAAATATTTAACCCTGAAATAATGATATTCATCCTAGCTAAAGAAATCTATCTGCTTCAAATGAGCTAACATATGAAAAAAAGGGATCTATTTAGTGCTGAATAATTCTGTTCAGGAAGACTGCAACTTTTGAAAACAGGATTCAACATTAACCCCTTCCCACAATAAAAGATGAGGAGTTGATGTATCAAGTGAGTTCAACAAGTGCTCATAATTGGTGATTACTGAACTATTGACCTTGTAACAGTTCCTTCGTTTGAAAAAAGGACCCAAATATGTACTGTAAAGGAGGAATAAGCATGGCCAAACATCACAGATTGATTTCAGGAATCAAGATAAAGTAACATTTCAAGGGAAAAGGACTTATATTCAAAAGCAATCATAAGGTAGCACATTTTACCAATTAAACTGCCTAGAAAAAAAACAATTTCAGCAATGACGTTCCAGAGCATTTATAGAAAGATCTTTTCAAAAGCTATTACTCCTCATCTTTGAAATACTCAGCCGGAAATTGATGTTTAAGATTCACACTGTTTACTTTATAGGTCATGTACTATTTAAGAATAATGCAGTGTATTTTTCACCTCAGAGAGCTTATGTACCTTCTATTAATAAACGTTATACATATTCACTGAGATAAAAGGAAACACCTTAGCTTTCCAAGATTAGAGAAGCTTGGTCATTTGTGTTATTCTTTTATTTGTACAAGTGTCTTGAAGTCCTGCCTTCTTCCCACCATCTTCAAAAAGCCCGTCACTTCATTGCCTTCAGTAAGCATCAATTATTAAGTTTGACATTACGACTTTTGACTATACTACCTGCATAGTTTATGTTATTATATTCCAGTCCTTTGCTCTAGGTGTAGATTTTACATCTGAAGGATAAAAAGTGTACGTAAGAAGGATAAGAAGTAAGTACACAAACCATGCAAGTTGATGTCGTGGGAAGAGGAGATTTGTTATAAAAGACCAACAGCACTAACTGAGACACTGAGAAGCCAAATCATGCTGGCACAGGCCATGAGCTACATGAAGGATACAAAAAGGACAGCCTCTCCCCAAGCTTATGGGCAGATTAGATCAGTTTATGGATGACCCCGACTTTCCCATAAACACCTGAAGATGGAAATGCCTGAACATGTCTTATCCTAGGAAGGCTACTTGCAACAAGCAACACTGATCTCTGTAGCTGCCTAGGAGAGACTTTTCTCCTGTGAGTGATCTCCAGAGATGTTATGCGGCTAAAGCAGGCATGCAAATTCATCACAGTTTTCCCAGGGCATGGTATACTTCAGCACTGAGACGTTCATGCCAGCACTGAGACGTCCATGTCAGCACTGAGACACACTTAACTTTCTTCAGGTAAGAATTTACAAGTAACTTTACAAAAGCAAAATGCAACAAAAAACTATCCATCAAGATAATTTCAAGCAAGTCTAATACAAATTCCTCTGAAGTAAATAGCTGTGATTCTGCTGGTTCCAGGCCTTTCGATCTGGAAGGCAGTAAGACCATTTTTAAAAGGTTTGACTTAAAGAAAATTCATTATCAGAAAAAAAGGGATACATTTATGCCATAAACTGTTCTGTATTTTTACTTCTGTATATTTTCACTCTTGGCAGTGATAGTGGAAAGCCAGTAGAAGAACCTAACCTCAAGACTGAATACCCTGAATACCAGGAGTCATGCAAGATATATGGGGGAAAAAACACACATCATCATGTCCTTATGCTATTCTTTTTCTAGTAGAACCATATTTTAATAGTTAACAGATCAAAATTCCTTGCTGGTAGTTTACTACTAATAATCTGAGTCACTAATGATTTTAAAAAGGTCAAACTGGAGTTATTAAGTAGCTAGCTACAGTAGGAGTATACTGAAAAGATTTTTCTGTAGAAAAATTACTAACTCTGAATAGTTATAAGATTCTTTCTCACACTAGTCCACATTCACATTTACTCCCAACAAGAAAGAGTTCATTAGACTGACTTTGTTGTAATTTAGCAGGGAATGTCTTGTAAAATTGCTGTTTAATAATTCCTATCTGAACGTTGTTTTAAACGGAGTTCTGTGTTGTGTGGCCAACAACAACACATGATATGAAAAACATGAATCATTTTAATTTAGTCTTACAGAGACTCCAAGCTGATAACAAGTACACTGAAATTAATGCTAGTAACTGAACTTTAATTAGTTTATTCTTGTCACAAAGATTCTTGAGATCCTGGAGTAAAAAGCACTTAGGGTGACATCCAAGAAAATAAATAAGGCAGAATTTAGGTGTGTATATGAAAAGTTGTGCTGTTGGGAGCCTGAGAAACTCTGATCAGATGCTCCCCGACTCTGAAGGTACAGATGCCATAACTCATGACATTAAAACTATCTGAAAGCTCTGCTTCTCTGTACATAAAACAGCATCCCAGACTGGAGTTTCACAGCAGAGTGGCTTTGGTGATGAAGTCAGCCTGGGAAGTTTCTTCACTGCACTTCCAACTGCTCGCTCCTGACCCTAAAAAAATATGCCATACCTTCAGTTGTAAAAATACAACTATTCATTGGGCTTCATCACAAGTAAATCTCTGAATGATCCCAACCAAAAATGCACACACCACCACCCCCCCTTTCCACCCTCTTTCCTTTTTTAAAAGGTTATTTTTAATCTGTGCCACTTCAGTGAATTAGTCTTCAGCGCATTCCTACAGACACTTGAAGTGTCAGGGCTGGGTGAGGAGTGGGCTGTGGCATGGGGTGGCAGCCGGTGACGGCGCTGGGCTGGCAGCCTAAATCAGCTTCAAACTGCAGCCAGGATACCAGGATGCTCCAGCCATGAGCCTGACAGTGCTACACAACCTGGCACATACCATGCACCTGAACCTGGGTAAATTCACAAAATAAGCATGCTTTTGCCTAGAGCATTCACAGGGTAGGTGGAAGATTTGGGTTCCTTCCCCTTCACAAACAAACAGCATTGAAATCTACTGTCCTTCCCTTCCCAGAGAACAGCCTAACCGGGAGCAGGAGTCATAGTCTGCTGCACAAAGTGGTTTTGGGGCCAATCAGCCACGAGCAAGAGAGGGAACACTCAGAGGAATGTGATGCTGTACTCGGTTAGCTAAGTTCGCTCATCTACAAAGACGTGGGAATTCATATACATCATGGATGATGTAACATTTACGGGCCTTCCGCCACAAAAACAGTCACCGTACTTTAGACAAGAAAGGTTCAAGTGATATTGAACATTCTCATACAAAAAAAAAAAAAGTGTTACAGGATTGCAGTGCTATTAAACCTTCCAAATGAGTAGTCAGAAGTGTTTTTTCTCTCCTCTGTCTCTACGCCCCCCACTAGCACCATTCTCCACACGTGATCTAATCTTGCTGGAGCACTGGGATATGTATTTAAGGGATTCTTTCTCACATTGGGGCTCTTTCTTTCTCACATTTGTTAAGTACAAAATGGTGCCAGCAGAGTGGCAAGGTCTCTTCTGTCTCCACGCCTCCATGTGCTGCACCTTTCACGTTGCAATCCCTCCTTCCACCCACTTGCGTCCCAAGACTGACCCACCTGCGCTGCAGTTCTGCTCTGGGTTCTTGGCTAGAAAAGCAAGGCGCAGAGGAACGGTCTGCCTCCCCACCACAGGGGAACGTGATCAAGAGGGGAAAAGGCACAGAACCAAGTGCTCCACCGATACCGAGGTACTAAGGCAGTCCTGGCATCTAATACTTTCACTAGGATTGAGTATCTTGCAGTATTACCATGGTATCACTACATCACCCTTAAAGTGTGTGAGGATAACCTTTTTGTTGTAATACAGGTGACTCAGAGCCACATTGCCACATCTAACCATAAAGGAATTAAGAAACACGACAGAATATGCAATGGCTTCAGTTCAAAGCTACCTTATGTGTGGGTTTGGGTCTGAATGATTCCTATGCTTATTAACTACCAGTTAGCTAGCACAGTTATTTTTTCTCTTCCTCTCGCTGCACCCAGCTGCCCTGCAGGGATATGCTGCAAAAATTCTTATAGTTTATTGAGACCTCAAAACCTCTTCTGACAGTGTTAAGATTTTCTATACAGTCTTGCCAAAGGGCACAGAGTCGGAAGTCATGTTTTTTATGCCAACAAAATCAACATGTTTATGCAGCTGCATATCATCCTCACTTAGTGACAAGAACAATAACTCATCAACTTGCTATAGAGTACGGTAAGCTGCTTATTCCTGCAGCTTACTGGAAAAAAATCAAGACCCTGCATGGTAAAATGTTTGACGTGGTCATTAAAACCCAGAAGTCATTCTGACACTATCAATGTCATTTTCAATAAATCTCTCAAATTCTGTTACGTTATATTGATTTTTCCTGATCAGAACCAGATGGAAAGACGGGTCTTTTTTCTTTCTCCCTTTTTATTTTCCACTTGGAAGGGAAGAAATGCCACTAATCCCTAGTGGATAAACTGACAAATGGGAGAGCTATAATCTACCTCCAAGCAGCACAATGAATTGGCATCTGAGTGCTTTCGCCCTGCCATACATCTGGAGTTTAACTTTGGGGAAACTCTGTCATGAGCTAATTGACTTGATTGTGTTTTAATTAAATGAAAGGAAAAAGCTGAAGTTCAGATGTAGGCGGCTGAATGGTAGTTTCCATATGGAACTGCCAATACTGCAAAATGTTAATTGGACCTCCTGCTGGCGATGAGCTAAACGGGCTGGGTAGCGGCTACTTCAGAGGGATGCTAGTTTCTGCCTTGAAACAGCCGGAGGGGATCCTCCTGGGATAACCACGGTGGAAATGGGTACAACTGCCTGAATGCCTCCAGGTTTCTGCAAGGATACACACACAAACACCTTTCAGGTTGTTGAAGTCACACATGGACCAGCAGTGCCAAAGTCCAGAACGGGCTTCAGGAGGTTGAGCCCTGTAACTCCCATCTTGCCACAAGCAAAACGTTATGTTGCTGCAGAAAGTCAAGCACTGCAAGGGGTGGAAAATCCAGCTTTGTTACATCTGGAGACAAAAGGCCATACTCTGTTCTGCCTCTGTGATCAGTCCCTGCCTAAGCTCTGCAAAATGTGCACAGGTACTTACAAGGGACGGAGAGGAGCCTGTGCTCCCCCTGAAAGCGACAGCACAGATGCCCAGGGCTCCACATTTCAGAGAAAAAGCCACGTCGCCCAGAGGGATGCCCGCTCACACTGTCCTCTGCTATAGTGTGCAGAAGAGGAACATGAGCAAAGTTCCAAGCAATGGTGCTGCCTCCCACATGCATTTATTCTAGTTCTCACTCTCTCACCTATACACCTGGGATTAACCTGCTCAGAGCCTGGAAGAGGTTGTTTAGCTATCTGTCTCTTAGGTAGGAAGCCCTTGCCCCACAAGAAACTGATCCCCAGGAAGCAAGGAGGGGACTTCATCTTGGCTTCCTACTACCTTACACAAGAAAACAGTAAATAAAACAATGTTAACTTTAGGGCTTGAGACATGCTTGCTGCTTCACTGGGCTAAAGCACAAAGGACCTCTTTGCTTTAGAGTTACCTTATGTGTTGCTCTTTTTTTTTTCCTGAACATGGTAATCATATCAACTGTTGGATGTTTTGTCAAGTTACAGGTTATCACATTATCATATTAGTTACCACAGGTTGTCTCTTGCTAATGCAACCCAAATGCAGATAACATACTAGTAACGTGCAGCTTCAGATTTACTTCACAGTCCAGTTTTCACTCCCATTGGGTTAATTCTACAGAAAAGAAAGGACACTTACGGTTGTGGGGCACTCTGTGGAGACACTGGAAATACCACAGGCAATACAGCTAGTCAGGGCTACCCAGCCTGACTAAATTACACCTCTCATGCAGGAACCTGTGCAGAGCTCTTGTCTGCTACATCTGTGCTGGCATGTGAGCTGAGGGGGTTCTACAGCGCATTAAGCACTGCAGTTATAGGTCTACAATCACATCACCTCTCTTCTAACCTGTTTCTGTGTCAAAACACACTAGGGATTTGCTTTAGGTCTAAATAAAAATAAGGACCTGACCTTATGCTTGCAATATGCCCACAAGCATGTGTTTGCAAATTAATTATTTACATTTTGGCATGATGCAGTCCTTATGAGAACACCTGCGCTATTTCCTCCTCTTCAACCAAATGTTTAACTTCAGTCCTTTTGGCTTCCTAAGAAAGGAATAAGCAAATGCTCAGCAATCCCGTTATACAGGTTTGAAAGTGATCTGGCCAAAAATATTCTTGCTACCTCCTCTCTGACCTGAACACAGCTGGCTCCAACCAGAAGGAAAGGGATCATAGGTTTAATGCAGGCTACTTACTCCTTTTTTCTCAACCCCAATATTTGAGCAAAAAGCAGCAAATGGAAAATTTCCAGACAGTTACATTTTCCAGATACATGAAACATCAGGTCAAAAGTCAAATACTGGATCCAAGCATTTTCTCCACAAGAACAGAGAGGAAAAAAAAATCCAGGCACAGTAACAGAGATGTGGGAGGACAAAAAAAACAACAGCTAAAAGCAATGTACATGAAACAGCAACCAAACTACTTTGAACTGCTGAGGACTGAAAACTAATGCTTCTTGTGTGAGAATGTTAAGGGATAAATCTTCTTGGAGTACAATGGTATAGATCTCTATTTATAGTTGAAAAATCTTTTTGGATAATTTTGTAATTCCACCTAAAAGTAAGCTGCATGTACTTGTCTTATTAAATTCTGTAATGATATTTTCAAAATGTCACATCTGAAAACTAGCACTGCAGAACTGGAAATATTTCCTTACTGACTCTCCTTGTTATAGCCTTAATATGGGGGAGAAAAATAACTATAATAAGTTCATAACAAATATTTTTAGCTACAGGCAAGTGGTAAAACTTCCAAGCAGATAGTGGCTAGAAGTGTGAAAATAAACTGGAGTGAGTACGTGTCCCCTCTCCTGTGTGGTAATAAAACAGGAATTAAAAGAAAACACTTATGTGGTAATTAATAGGTGTGTAATACTGATGCTGAGATAAAACCGGGCCAAGCGTGTCACAGGGAAGCCTTTGGCCCTGCTCTCACTCCTCCAGCTAGCGGCAAAGTTACTCTCCATCTGCCCCAAACGGGCCAGGAGCCCTTGGACAACCTGTCTGAGCAGCAGCGGCACCCACTGAAGAAAGGGCAGGTGGGGGAAGGTTCGGGGTGCTGGCTCGTCCCGACGAGAGAGCTGAGGCACAGGTATGCCATGTCGCTGCCCTGCTGGAACATCCCATCCCCAGAGTTCCCAGGAACTTGACAAGGTGAGAAACACGCAAGGTGAACGCAAACCTGGTGGTTTAGCGCAAACTGCCGAGCAGTCCCCGTACCGTCAGGCTGCTAACTCCTGGCCAGGCCCAGATGTTTGCCTGCGACGCCTCTTAGGAGCCCGTTTGCCTTCAGAGAGTCAACCAGCACACTCTCAGGTGGCCTCTGCTACTTGCCATGCGAGCCGAGCCAAAAATGTAGCAAAACGGTCAAAGCACGGCACAAGTTACTCTGAGCTGTTTCTAGCTCCTCTCCCCTCTGTACCTAAGCAAACGCAGGCTCAGGGCTGCTTCAGATCTCAGCTGGCTGGTGCCTCTGGAGGCGTACATCATCCCGAGGGAGGGTTTTACTCCCTGAACAACTCGCCCACCCTGAAGCACCGGTTAAAGGACCCAGCTCCTGATCCCCCTCCGATGCCTTTTGGCCATTTCCCTCGGTGTACCTGAAAGACAGAGGCATTTCCCTGCAGCTCACTGGATGTGTCCCCAGAAGCCATCGCCCCATCGCCGCTGTCGGCGGAGGCAGCTGGCAGGTACGGCTTGATAGCGGCGCTGCCCACGCGAGCAGGCTCCTGGTCATCTCAGCCTGCATTTTCACACCACCATGACAGAAACACCAGCTGAACCACCAAGCGTGCTGGTGTGGTGGTGCATTTCACCCCCTCCTCTCCTTGTCTTGCACTTGGGCCGCTCTACAACCTGAGGAATCCAGCTGCCTGGCCAGCCTTGGCCTTTGAACAAAGAGTTTGGCAGCTGAGAGCCCCTCGACCGTACCAAGCACTCCTAGGTAGATGAGGTAGAGAATGGCACTGTTCATATCAGGAATGCGGTTGCTTGACCAGGGTCAGGAACAAGAACAGGACTGACTAATTACCTCCTGACAACCGTGGAACGACTGGTGCCAGTGCTACAGGAGCCTTGAGAAATTACCTGTCTGGGTTGTGGCCAGGATGGAAATTCACGGACACCTAAAGTCAATCATCTCCTGACCCTATAAACAGCGGTCCCGAGCGAGGCCCTCGGAGCTCTCCTGGGCCGCAGCGGGCTGCGCCAGCACCTCCCTCTGCCACGGACGCCTCTCATTGCTCGTGAGCTCTCAAGTTCGCGACCAACTCGGAAGCCGGCACAAACCTGGGCTGAAACCCTGGTTGAAGCTCAACTCTTCGCCTGCTGAGAAATGCAAAATGTGAGTATTTCACTGGATTCAAGGGGAACTTTCAATAGGTACCTTTGTATATGTATCTCCCTATATATCTCTCTCTTTTCTCTGTATCTCGTTATATGTGTCTATGTCTGCGTGTGTGTGCATGCAGAGAGAATCTTAGTAAGCTTTAAGTTGTTAGGTTGCTTTATTAGGAAATTGTCACACCAACCCCATCCGATTTCCCTGACCATGCTTACTTAAATCATTCCTCCCGATCCACGTGTAAATCATTCCAACTTAATTCTAATTTGATTTCTGTCTTTGCATCCTTTTTCCATGTTGAATAAGTAATAGAGTGGACCTTGCCATCCAATTCTGTTAAGTCGTGCTTTTTACAAATGTATATTAAAATCATTTGCTTTCTAGTATCTTTGGCAATGATCCTTTAAGCAGCCTAAACCACTGATTTGCGACGGCTGGTGACCAGTTGTGAGGCTGTCCTTTATCACCACACTGAGCAAGAAGAAAAATAACCTTTAGCCCTAGGCTTTTAAAATGGAGTCAGCTCCTACTACTGACACAAATAGTTGTGCTGACCAGGCTGAGCTGGGTAGTGTGCTGTGGAGCTGGGGCAGGAACAGAACAGGAGGGGATGGGAGAGAATTTTGGGAAGAGATGGAAGGCTTCTGCCATCGGAAGTCTGCACCTGAGCTCACTGCCAGCGGGTGCGAGAGCTGCTGCTCACGGCAGCACGCCCCGACCCCTCCAGCACACCCAACACTGAAGCAATGACCGCCTGAAGTGCTAACACTGTTAGTTATTTTCCTCTTCCGCATGAAGGAAAGCTGGGGAAGGAGGTACACATCTCCTCCCCATTCCACTCCAACTCATTCCAGGCCACCCAGCACCCTTGCTAAATACAATTCTGTATGAACATTAGACATATGCTTTTCCCTTTGTTATTACTATCTCTAAGCAAATCTTTCACTATTAACATGTTTATGCATTTGAGAGCAGGTCTGGTTTTGTGGGTCCCCATCCCAACGCTTCCTTGCACTTAAGTACTAGAACAAGGAGCTCTTGATCTCCAAATATCAGAACATTTACATACAAAAAACCTTAGGAGCAATTTGATCAGTCATGTAATTAAATCCCCTGTACAGGACAGCCTGGAGCTTACTGTGCTTGCCTTTTAGAAGTGACATTTTCTTTTATACTGGCAGCACTTCAACACCTTTTTTCTAGTAGAGGAAACAGCATATTGCACTTGTCCAAACGTAAGTCAAACCCGAAGCAAATAGTTTCTTTTTGTGACCCCGCTGGCCTCAGAACCCCACTGGGGAGGTCAAGGACACTTTTAAATCCAACCAGCAAATTTCTGACTGTTGCTGTCATTGCAAATGTTTGTACAAGCTATTAGCTCTGCAGTCTTTGTAGAGAAAACTATGTTTATTTTTCAGTTCAGTTTTTAGCTGCCTTTAAAGTGTTTGTATTTGTTGCTAGATACCAGCTTGGATAAACAAATAATAAAACTCCAACATGCTCAGAAGAAACTATTAATGATTAAACACAGTTCCTCTCAGTCAAAATGCCAATTTGGCAATTCTAAAACCACAGCCTGTAAAAATTGTTCGTATCGCTCTGTACCTATAATAACACAATTCTGAATGCAGTCTAAGTCATCTTCTTTGCTACGAGGAAATGGAGTTGCCAAGTTGCAGCTGACTTTTATTCCGCATCATGTTTCATTACTCTCTCCATACCCAGCTTCACAGCAAACAGCTGTTTTATTCCCTGCATCTTGTTCTTTATTAGGGCCAGGGTGGGGAAAATAAGACACAAGCTGACATATTTGTCAGCCCAGCTGCTCTTCCTTTGCCAGTTTAAACTCACATGCTCAGGGGCATGTTCATGTAAAGGGACAGGTCTGTGTGCAATTTGTGATGGGATTCAGTTATACTTCAAAAAATAGTGTGTTCCCTTTCCTACACAATAAAAAATAGTAATTCCATCAAGCAAGCTGGTGCCCCTATAAATCACTACAGCAAAACCCAGTGGAATTATAATCTTATCTTTATGTAGATCTGAAGGTTGTATTCAAACACTTTTTAGACTTAATTTTTTCCATGGAATCAGTGTTTACGGAAGCGAGGCACGGACAATCAAAAAGCTTTGGTTGGAACAAATTGCAAATGGGAAAGCTGCTCCCCTTCGGCTCAGCGCATCAGGATGCCATGCTGGGAGAGCACCCTGTTTCCAGTGTGCCCCGGGGGTGCAGATGCTCACAGAGGTGGGGTTGGAAACCAGGATCCCACTTCCCTGTGGGAGAGCCAGCAGCACTCTCCTTTTAGGGCCAGGCACCAGCCCAGGACTAACCAAAGCATCAAGTCCTCCTGCGGGGGGCAAAAAGCATTGAAGAAAAGGTCTTGGTGAGGCCTCAGATGGGAAGATGTCATCTTGTTGTCAGAGAAGGCACTGAGAATACGCTCAGCTCTTCCAGCAGATTCTTCCCTTAAGGGAAAACAACTACTTCGTAAGAGCATCAACAACACAGCAGATACATAATTGATACCTTCATTTCCCCACTTGCTTGTCTCATGCTGTATTTGAGGTCCCCACTTCTCCTCTGCTCTTTGTTAATTATGAATGACTGTATTATTGCAGTGCTTAAGAAGGCTGGTCGTAGATCAGTACCTTTTTGTGACAAGAGCTGTACAAACAAAAACTATAAAGACTATTCTTGCTCCAGCTCTAAAGTATAAACCAAAAAAGAACAGCCTGAACAACAGATTTCTGATTTTTCATTGCCACCTGCTCAGCTGTCGCATTTTTAAGAGTTTTCACCTATCCAAAAGTCCATACGATTTTGTTTGCAGCATGTCCTTCCCCAACACCTCTCTCACTCAGCCATTGGCACTGAGCAATCATAAAATACATCTTTGTCATCTGTAGGCTACAATAAAATGCCAACTTGAACTTGCACGTGCCAGTTTAAACTGAATTGTTTTACCTGGAGCTGGATGAGCATCCCTTGAGTCTGAAAGCAACTGCCCACAGAAGAAATACCAGATCCCATCTTTTGCCCACAAACGCATTTCAGCGCTATTCTACCACAGAGCCCAACAACATTCGTTCAGTACTTAGCTTCCATGCACATCATTTCATCAGAAACATAAGAGTTTCAAACGGCGCCAGCAGTGATGCCCGTTTGCCTGGCGGGAGGCATCTGAGCCCACCCAGCTACACCAGCACGCACCACTGCATTGCCATCAGGCAACGCCTTTCCTTTCCTTTCCCTACCGAGCCAGGCGCAGTTAGGAGTTAGCAGCCATTGTAGCCCAACAAGAAATTTTAGGTCTTCCAGTTACCATTAAGATGTATTCAAGCTTGTCCTGAATCAGATAATATACCGGTCTATTTACTTTGTACAAAACCCAATACTGATGTCAAGAATAATTTAGCCTACTTTAGCCAAACGAAAGCTAACAAAGGTCACTCTCGCTGTGTGGAAGTGACACACTTCACTGTATTTCATATTTTCTTAAAGACTGTCTTTAAACCCTAAAACCTGCAGTTTTCATTAAAAAGAATTTTTTTTTAATTATTATTTATGATTGCAGAGGTAAACCAGGCTACATGACCCTTGAGTAATTACAAGCCAGAACAGAAATTAAAACACCAAAATCATTTACTTTAAAAATTGAATGAAATTGAAGCCATTCTCATAATTATTAGCATTTCATGAGGTTTATGATTACTCAAATTCTATGGTATCTTTGTGAGTGCCATGACCATGCTAATACCGATGAACTGATCACAAAAGCGTTAGTATTTAGCAGTATGCTTAGAAGTGCCGTAGTAAGAACTTGATTTTTAAAAAAGGTGGTGCAAAAAGCCCAAATATGACTGGCAAGCCCTGCACCTACTGCTAGCAACTACAAGCAGCACTGGAAATTCATAATCTTCCCAAGTAAAGTATGTACAGCATCGGGGTTCACCAAATTCATCTTTGGCTTTATTTAAGCTCTGTAAAGTTTTCTTTTTTAATCTACTACCAAATGTTTTCCTAGAGAGGGAACATTATGTGACAGCACTCGCCTGCTTCCAGCGGTCCCTGGGAAAGCGAGCCATCCCTTAGGGAAGCCCACAGGAATACTTCAGAAATTCCTAATGGAAGTTTTTGCCTGTCCTGGCTGTTTCTAGTGCGCTCATCCTGGGCTTTCTGCAACTCCCCCCGCCGCTGAGGCAGCCGGCAAGGGAGAGAAAGAGCTATGTATGAAGTGAATCGATACATGGACAGAGCCTCCCACAAAGAAACGAGCAAATGCCGAGTTCCCACTGGTGGTGTTTCCACAGCGGTCTTTCTCTGAGGGTTTGCCCAGAGGCGGGCAGCCTGTCCCGGCAGCCAGGGCTCGCAGCTCCCAAAACGGCATCTCTGCAGGGATCCGAAGAGGGAAAGGAAAGCAGAGAGCCTGCAGATGATGGATGGTTTTGTCCCCGTGCCGGCAGGTGCAGAGGGAACGCCGTAGCTCTGGGATGGCAACCAGGGGTCAAGCCTAGTCCCCGTGCACTTCTGCAAGGCACAACATCCTCACAGCCATCCCCCCAGCGCACTCCAACCGCCTCGTTCAAAGCCCATTCAGCTCCAATCTTGACCAAAGGAGCGGAGGGACCTCCTGCAGCCTCCGGCAATTTACCTCCCTCAGAAAATACCTCGTGGAAAATTCTCTTCGCCGTGCTGAACAAAGCTGTCGTGTAACTCCATCTCCAGCAAAACATGCTTTGCGTAAGAGCAGGTTTTGAAATAGAAAGAGGTTAGTAATTATTCTTTAAAAGAGCTCCTTCAAGCAGCTTACAAACAAATGACGGCAACTTTCCCGAGCTTAGGGGAGCGGTTGTGACATTTTGGAAATGAAAAGAAGCAATAAAAGGGTTCAGTCACTTTTCTTGCTTTGAAAAAGGTTTATAATTTCCCCTAAAACTCCCTCCCATTCTTGCAAACATTCAAGTACTTGGCATGCATATTCAACATTTTTAGACCCTGTGCTCGCGTTTCGCCCTAGCTGGATGCTGAGGTCTGGGAGAGAATGGCAATTTTCACCCTGGGAGGGACCCAAAAAGGGACTGGTGCATCACACCGTGCAGCTCCTGCCCACGCAGGCATTGCTCGCATG